>NC_056729.1:926344035-926388811 GCF_019279795.1 Protopterus annectens
TTAACTTTAAAACACAGACTGGGTTGATCATAAGTCAAGAACCATTTACTACTGCAGTAAATCTATAAAACATAATCTGTAGAATATTACAAGAAAGAAAATGTTGCAACACTGATCTAAAATCCAGCCTAAGTCAGACTGCTCACAATGCTGTTAGTTTAATCATAAATGACTATGTAAAAATAACCATTATCACTTTAAGTCTCTGTGTTTGATTAATTCATTTGGAAAAGTTAAAAAGAAGGGCAAATGTTAAACAGTGTGCTCCACAATTAATGTGGGTGGGAACTATTTCCCATTAGTTTCAGCCTAGATTTTACTGAGTTAAATACAAAAGTTAACCAGTCTTATTCTATGTGCCTATATCTGATTAATGCATTTGTAAAAGAATTTAAACCACTTACAGCAATGAACTTGGGTTGGTTGAGAGAGGCAGCTTATAGCTTTATTAGCAGGTGCAGTGTACACTTTTCATTCAGTACCTCGACTCATATGCGTTTAACTCTGAATATTACTTATCGCATCACTATTTCAGACAGCAGAAAAACACCACTACTAATAGTTGGTGTAACTGGATTGATCATATGACTATGCATGGACAACCTTGGGGCAACGTGGACTCTGTGCTAGAGTTCAGCTGTATTAAAATATCTCTCTGATCTCTACATTCCGAGAACTCATCTGTCTAACTGAAACGTGATAAAGGAAAAATACTTTATTTGTGACAAATAAAGAATGCGGCATCTGAGATTAGGAGAAGAGAAACTGCTTCAGTCGAAAGCAAAGAGAAATAACAAACATTAACTATTATGACAGTTTTATCAGTAAATGAGTGCCTGCTGTTTAACCATTTACTGTTGGTTTATACAGTGATGCATACTGACACTTAATAGCTATCTCATGGAAATGTGTTTTTTTGGAAAAGGTCTTACAGAAGCATAAAAGTGCCATGCATACATACAGTTAGTTCAGACAAGTGTTATATTCAGGCATGATGCTTTATGGCATAAAGAATAAAAAACAATAAGGGGGCTAGGACTGGTAACTAATAAAAGTATAAGGCAATAATTCTAGACAAAGTGTTACGTGTCTATAGTCAGTACATTTGCATCTATTTTCTTCCTCCTTAGCTCATCAGAGAAGAAACAATTTTGGTAATCAATACAATATATGTTACGTAATCTAACCATTATATAATCACCAACATTTTTTCAGTCATATATCTAATCTATTTCTGATTAGAATAACCAAATTGCTTCTGCTAGTTGGTGTATCTGTACTCAGCATGTTTTCAGACACTTCAAAAAAGGAAGGCCATACTTATTGCTCTAACGTATTCATGAATCACATGGTTTATTATCACACCTACCATTAGTACGTAATGGTGGCTCTAATGGGCAAGTCCATCCTCTTTAACAACAGGATTACAGTGCCTAAACCTTCCACAAGCTACTAGGTCCCTTGCCTTTTTCCTTTCCAGATGTCTAATATGCTTTGTAAAGAGGGCAAAAAGTAAACGTAATCCTCTAGATTTAGTCAACAAAGGGTAGGGGATATGTTAACAAGGATTAACTTAGCTATCATTTTGCTAAGTACGTAGCTCTCCTATCTAGTATGAGGAAGACCATCCTTATTAACAGCTGGACAGAGTCTGAGACTGAGCTGTCTGAGTGGTCTACCTCACAAGACCATACCCCTAACTACTGTGGCCCTAGGTTCATAGGTTCATAGGATGATACTAGGCTGTTAGCCCAGAGGCTCTTATAAGCCTAGCCAAGAATTTCACCCATCCTCCCTCAAAGTCAGCACCTGTTTTCCCTGTCCAGCAGGGACACAGGTGGGATCCCAGAGGTGTATTTTCTGTTTCCCATCCAGTCGTCCAGGTTCCTCTTAAAGAGGGCTAGAGAGGTACTCTGCTTGACATGGAGAGGGAGTCTGTTCCACAGATGGGGGAGTTTTTGGGACACAAATCTATCCCACCAAGTTCTATTACTGTCACAGACCAGGGTAAGGCCTTGTGTGCGGGTTGCGAAAGTGGAGCTTGTCTTATCGATATGCTGCAACTCCATCAAGGCTGGGTCTGAAATGGTCTTGTATGCCAGACACAGGTCACCTCTGAACAGTAAGTATGAAACTGAGTAGAGGGACAGGTCTTTTAGCCTATCTGTATAAGACAGATGTTCGAGACCCTGGATTTTCCTGGTTAGGAACCTCTGTGGTCTCTCCAGCTGCTGCATGTGCTTGGCAAGGTACATGCCGAAGGGGACATTGTACTCGATAATGGATCTGATAGCAGAGGAGTACAGGGATTTTATGACTCCTTGTTCCTGGATGAAATACCCTTATTTATGAGGTGGGCCATGTAGAAAGCCTTCTATACAATGGAGGCAACGTGGTGGTCAAAAGTCAGGTTGCTTCAACCTGGGTGCCCAAGTCCCTCACAACTGAATGCATGCTTAGTACATTTTTATCAATGTAATAATTAGTGGGGATGACATTTTCCCCAAAGGGGATAATGATGCATTTCTTGGCATTCAGTTTGAGGCCATGCTTCTGGCACCAGTCATTAGTTTGGGAAAGGCCCTCTTGGAGGATGTTCACATAACTAGGAGAATTTAAGACAGCACCCAGCTTGCAGTCATCTGCAAACTTGGTCAGCCACAGACCACTGGTTTTGGCTTGCTCCTCAGAAAAGTATATCCCAAACAGTAGAGGCCCCAAGACCAATCCTTGGGGTACACCACTCATTACGGGTCTACTACTAGAGGTGGCTTCCCCTACTTTGTCTGAGTGGGTTCTATCAGTGAGCCAGTTAGCTACCCATCTAATAACATATGAGTTGATGCCTAGTTGGGAGAGTTTATCTATTATCCCCAAATGGGGAGTAGTGTCAAAGGCTTTGGCTAGATCAAGGTAGACAGTGTGCATCATCTTCCCCTCGTCCATGGCTTTGGTGACTGTTTCGAAGAAGTCGACCAAGTTTAACAGGCATGGTCGCCCTTTGACAAAACCAAATTGTGTGGGGTCAAGCCCCTATAGGAAGGCATAGTATTTTGTGAGGGTTTTCAGTAAAGACCAAGTAGTTGTTGCACAAATATCATCCAAAACTGCATTACAGAAAAAAGAAACAGTGAAGAAGCATTTATTTTAAAGAATATGGCCTTGGAACATAGGGCAGAGACTTATTACTTTGTTCACGACAGTATTTAATACAGTCTTTGAGATATTTAGCCAAGATCAATACAGACATTATGCATCCAATTTTCTTATGAGAACAAGAAATGAAGAACTCAAACTCTAATCTAACAGATATAGTCCTATCTACTCCGAGTCTAAGTTGTCAATTTCTGTCCATACAATATAAAACATATTCACTGCTTGAGAAGATGGGAAAGACAACTGGTAAAAAGATGGAGTGGTTGAGATTAGGTTCTAGTAGCTACCTTAGGCATAAAGGAAGGAGTCATATGTCAGAACACACTATCCTTATAAAATGTCAGGCAAAGAGGTTCATCTGACAGAGCTCGCAATTCTGAATTTCTTTTAGTACAGGGGATGGCCACAAGGAAAAGTATTTTCCAGGACAACCATTTTGACTCATTATTTGTATGCAAAATTTAAGGGCAAAAACTATCAAGAGAATGAAAGGCTAGGCTTCTAATGACCCTCACAGATCAATAGCGCAGTAACTCCACATGAACCTAATAACTCTGTGGATGATGTTAGCTTGAATGTTGGGAAGGGTCACCTGCTCTAGCAAAAAATAAAGATCCCAGGGGAGAATGGGATCCTTAATAGAAGGTGGCAAGAGAAAGGTACCCTTTAAAAAGGCTTTGCAAACATTTAAGTAAGTGACAGTGAAAATTCTATGCCTTGGTGGAAATTGGAACTGTCTGCCAAATGAACCTTACGTGATTATAACTCAGTCCAAAGATTTGTGAATGGCAATCCAAACTAGAGGATACAGAAAGTGTAAAAGGCTCAAAATCTTTAGATGTAGCCCCTATGGGGACAAAAGTCCATTTGCATTGGTAAATCTTCCTAGTGTTAGATTCCTGGAAATATGTAATGATCTGAACTAGCCTGGATGGAAAAGCAAGATTATTGGCCATTGGTGGAAGCAATGAAATCATGTAATTAGAAGTTGTTGTGTCTTTCAGCTTTTCCCAGTTAGGGGTCACCACAGCAGAACTCCGGTCCGCTAATGATTGGCAGTAGATTTTTACATGCCGAGTTGCCGGCCCTGACGCACAACCTTCAGTGAAGGTACGTCCATTCATGCATGTCTCCACACAGAAGATGTTCTAGCTGAGAATTGAACAGGACAACGTCTTACTGTGAGGCGACAATGCTACCGCAGCACCACCACCACAGCACAAAATCATGTAATTAGAAGTAGAAAGTCAAAATCCTGATACAGCTTACTGGAGGGATGAAAGATAGATTTTGAAGAAACACAAATGGAGAGACATCACCAGAAGGTGAGCCATGAACAGAGGAAAGCCCACTTGTCAAGGCCAACAATAGGTTATTAGAATGATTCTGGTCTCCTTTTGCTTGGCTTTCTGCATGAATATCACTAACAGAGGAAATGGAAGAAAATTTTAAAGGAATCCAAAGGGTCAGTTCTGGATGAGATCATCTTTGCGGTGTTCCCAGTGTGGAAGAATATGGGAATCGAAGCTGCAGTACTTGGTCAGAGAAGTGAAGAGGTAACAGCAATGTTTTGTCCCATAATGGAAATGTTTCTGCATTATCAAAGAGTTGAGTGACCATAGGTTCATAGGTTGGTACTGGGCTATCTGCCCGAAGGCATATATTAGCCCAGCCACTTAGTGCGGTATTCACTGCCCCTTTAGTAGTTCCCTAGACCCTTGTACTAGCAGCTAGTACACTTGGCCCCTATCTAGTAGTGCTGTTGGTGTGATCCCCGGTGTGAACTTTCTGTTACCCATCCACTCATCAAGGTTCCTCTTGAAGAGTGATAGTGAGGGGCTCCATCTTATGTAGATCGGGACCCTGTTCCATAGTAAGGGAAGTCTCTGTGAAGGGAATCTATCCCTCCAGCATGTTCTATTCATTGTTGTGTTGAGGTTTATATCCCTAGAGCATGTAGCTCGAGTAGATTTGGTTTTGCTAAGATGGAGCATGTTCAACAATTCTGGGTTGGACATGGCTCTGTACATTAGACAGAGATCACCTCTGAGAAAGCGGTATGCAACAGAGAACAGTCTTAGCTTTTTCAATCATGCTGCATAGGGCAACTGTTTGAGGCCAGTAATCCTCTTGGTTAGGTACCTTTGTGGTCTCTCCAGCTGCTGGAGAAGTCTAGCCATGTACATTCCAATTGCTGCATTGTACTCAATAATGGGTCTGATGAGGGAAGAGTAGAGGGGCACCATTACATCCTTAGATCTTGATGCGAACCCTTTCGTGATCAGATGGGTCACATAGAAGGATTTTCTAACCACTTTGGCAACATGGTTATCAAAGGAAAGCTGACTATCTACTTGGCTCCCTAGATCACTTATTTCTTCTTCAGAGTTCAGGGGATTACCTCCTATGTTGTAGTTTGCGGTTACTCTGTTTTTTCCAAAGGGGATTACTACACATTTTTTTGCATTTAGCTTGAGACCATGGCTTTGACACCATGCATCAGTCTCATTTAGGCCCTTCTGGAGGATCTCCATGTCAGCCGGAGACTCTATTATAGCACCCAGTTTGCAGTCGTCCGCAAACTTAGTCAGCCACAGCCCTTCTGTGCTTGCCTGTACTTCTGAGAAGTATATGCCAAACAGGAGGGGACCCAGGACAGAGCCCTGAGGCACACCACTCATTACTGGTCTGGATTCGGACATAGATCCCGCTACTCTTACTTTATGGGATCTGTCTGAGAGCCAGTTTGCGATCCATCTTGTGACGTAAGGGTTTATGCCCAGGCTAGTGAGCTTATCAATAATACCTGAATGGGGAATGGTGTCAAATGCTTTAGCAAGGTCAAGGTAAGCCGTGTGTACCTCCTTTCCCTTATCTATAGCCTGAGTAACTGTCTCAAAGAAATCCACCAGGTTCAGGAGGAATGATCTGCCTTTGACGAAGCCGAACTGTGTGGGGTCCAGCGACTGGAGGTTCCCAATCTCTCCATTTATGAGTTCCATAATGATTTGCTCCATAGCCTTACAGATCAGACTGGTCAGGCTTATTGGTCGGTAGTTCCCAGGGTCAGTTGTGGCCCCACCCTTGTGTAGTGGGACCACCATTGCCCATGCGCCATTCTATGGGCACATATCTGTGGAGAGGCTGAGACTGAACAGGGTATTAAGATGCGGGGTTAATTCCTTCTGGAGCTCACATATGACACAGCCTGGGACACCATCTGGTCCCATGGAGGCAGTGTTTTTAGCTTTAGATAGAGCCTTGTTAACCAACGTATCAGTAATAATTGGACTTAAACAATCCCCTAGAATGGTAATAGGCCCTGTAGGTGGTGAGGGGGGGGGGATTTGCACTGAACCGGTCAGCCAAGATGTTGGCAATGTCAGAAGGGTCAGTGTATTTTTTTCCATTTTGTACTAGCTCAGAACAGACCTGAGCTTTGCCATTTAGATTTTTGACATAGCCATAGAAGGCCTTATGGTTATCCTTGGCATCCTTGGCAACTTTCATTTCAAAATTAGCTTTAGTTGACTTGATGAGGGCCCTCAATTTCTTACTAATGCTGATCAGGGATGATTTTTCTACTTGAGATTTGGCCTTTTTTGTATAAGTCTCCTCCTTTTATTGTAAAGTTTGTTTATGGCTGGGGTCCACCAGACTGGTTTCTTCTTGCTTGAGGAAGGAGTCTTGGTTTTATTTGGGATAGCACGGTCCATGCAATCCTGAAGATGCATATAGAGTGCCTTGGTGTAGGATTCTGCATCCTGGATATCATTATCCTTCTGAGAGGGAATAGTGAAGCTTTCCACTTCGGATGCAAGTAGTTTGAAGTTTGCTTTGGAAAGGTTTTTGACTATGGTTTCTTTGATTGGGGGAGGTGGAGGAGTGAGGATGTCCAGGGTTATCAGTTTGTGGTCGGATCTGACCAAGGAGGGGGTGATACCCATTCATGTAGCATTAGAAAATAACAGGTGAGCCTGAGCACTTGTGACATGGCTTCCCTGCAGTATGAAATATGACCAGAAAGTGATTGGATGACATAGTCCACTTGCAAATATTCATTATTTTTCCACCTCTAGTTTGCCTTAGCTACTGACATGGACTTGGTGAATGATCTGTGGCTGTGGTTAGACTAAATGTGACAGACCTGAATTGACAGTGTGTGGCTTCTACCCAGAGGTGGAATACCTTCCAGACTCCTTGGCTATCTTGAAGTAAAAGCAGGTTTGCTGGAGATCGAAGAAGCACATCTAGTCTAGGATGAACTGCACCATATGGAAGAATTCCTTGGGAATGAACTTGCTTAGTCAAATCACTCTAAAATGGGCTTGAGGTTCTTTGTTTTCTTTGGTACTAAGAAGAACCTGGACTAATGCCCTAATGTTTTCTGGTCTGGTGGGGCATCTTGGATGGCTCTTAGTACCTCTTTCATTGCTGCAACTTTGTGAGGGGTGGGATGTTGGACAAAGATAATGACTGGGGTTGCAGAGTTTGGAAGTGATTGTATACCTACTGGGTATCACTACCATTATCCAGCTTTTCTGTGCATGGTCACCCTTACAGAAAAAAAAGGAGGGAAAAAAACCCATTGACTGCCTCCAGAATTGGAAAGTCAGCCATGGTCTCATGGATTTTACTGTTGACCAAGCAAAATGGACAGTGGCCAACCTGCTTTTGACAGGTATGTTTCACTTTTGAGGAAATTACTCTTTTGAAAGTCTCCATAGAAAACTTGATTTGATGTGGATGGCGCAGTGGTAGCATTGTCACCTCACAGCAAGAGGTTCTCTGGTTTGATTCTCGGCTGGATTGCCTTCTGTGCAGAGTCTGCAAGTCCTCCCTGCATTCATGTGGGTTTTCTCCAGGTACTCCGGTTTCCTCCTATGTTACAAAGACATGCATCTGAAGTGTTTCTCCCCAGGCATCTGCTGAAAATTAACTTTGTTCCAAGTCGGACTTTCCAATGTTAAATAAATAAAAAAATAAAATAAAATCTAGATTGCTGGTTCTGCTGCTGTTGCCTACACCAAAAACATAACTCATATGGCTTCTCTTCTTCCTAGAAAAAGAGCACAGAAGAGTTTTGAAATTTCACTCCAGATGACACAGTGAATCTTTCCCCTCTTGCCACATAATTTCTGAGACTTCCCCAAAGTTTGGAACATATGGGGGAGATGCAGTTGAATTAGTCTCCTCCCACTCTTTGAAGTGAAATGTGGGAGACTTAGGAAGGCAGTCTGTGTGCTTCCTCATTTTCTATTAATCTTCATAGATAATGAGTTTGAAAATAAAGCGTGCTTGTGGACCATTATCACTGAGCAGTCTTGCAGAGAGTCTTTGTTACCCCTGTCCTGCTGCATGAGGGTGAAACTGGCAAAGGAATTAGTGGCATGTTGCTTGCAATTACACCAAGTGGGATCATATGCAGTAAGTAACCATTACAGGAGAGCATGTAACATCAGTTAGCATCAGCTGAATGCCGGAGGTATGGTTGGCACTGTCAGCTACAAGGTTTATCTCAAAAGCACTGGCATTAAGCTTAGTGTCAGTGGAGGCAGTGGAGGCAACCTTATCAATATCATTTAGACAAAATGTATCAACACCAGAGGCTCAGTTGACAAATGAGAGGTTGATGTCAAAAGCTATGGCTTTACATCTTAGCCTTATTTGGCATTTATAAGTCTCCCAATTTCGAAATCAGCACCACACGAGTTGATGTTGGTAACCTTAGTACCATCACTGAGATCACGGGTGCCAGTGAGGAGAATTTGGAAGACCCACAGGAGGATGAGAATAGACAGAATAGGTCACTACCCATCAGGAAAGCAGATGGGGATAGGGATGCAGATAATCTCTTTTGATCCCAAAGTGTGACATAAACTTTTTGCAATCCTGTTTGAGCAGTGGCAAGGGAGAAGGTCTAGAACATGGTAATATTTGGATTAATGTCCAATAGACCTTTTTATCAGTAACTGTTGTTAAACACTGAAATGTTAATTTAGAAGAGAACTTACTTTCCATAACTTGTAAATTCAATTACTCATTACAGCCGAGTGTGCCTTCAGGCATCTCTGCAGTTACCTCCTACTGATGCCTCTAGACATCAAATATTGCTTGTTCATATTTGCATTAATACCAAACCATGCTACGTACAAGGTATGGGAAGATTTCATCATAAAGCATACATAATGACAAACACAATTGTATTGCTATTTGACCTCTGTCTAATGCAGCTAAAGATATATTGAATATTATTTGTATGCTGTTTATTTGCATTGTAATTTTTTTTTTCATATTTCTGTAAATATCTTAACATTCAGGTAACACAGACAGAACTACATAGCCACGTATGAAAACTCATAGCCATAAGAAGAAATTCCTGCAGGCAGTATGTGTCTTGCTTAAATGGTTACTAAGATATCATAAGCTGTTTATACAACATTACAAGATTAATATTCACTGCCTTTATTTTGGCTGTTAAAATGCAATTAAAAACATCAAAATAAATGAATGCTACTAATGTAAAGATTAATTTATCCTGAATAGTTTGCCATTCACTATTTTCTAGTACCACTTATGGTTCCAGAGATATGAATATTTGTTTGAACTGTAACGTGATAACATTATTTTTAAAGGCTCAAGCCACACCCACTGGGAGTTAAAAGTACTGTACTGGTGGGAATGGAATTACATCTTCCATTACTTTTATGTGCAAAGACCTGAAGAGGAAGGCCTCAGTTTATCAGAAATGGAAGGCTCGTGTTTAGTTTTGAGGCCTAGAAGGCTAAATAGGATCTCAATATTTTATTGGTTCAAATACTTATGACACAGATTTCAATCCAGATTTAAAGTTCTTGTTCTGAAGCAGAAACACTGAACTGGACTGAAACGGTCTTTGCATAGATGTAGGGCTTCAGCTTTACCTTACAACCTCAGAGGGCATTCAGGGTGAAGCCCTGAAGATTTGGCATATGAAACTATTAGTTCCTGTAGTTGCACCTAAGGAATGTCAGTCCATTTTGACAGGAAGGGGAGACACTTTGAGCTATAATAAAGAACAATGCAATACCAAACAAAAGATAATAGTTTATGGATACAAAACTAACAGAAAAAACAGATGGCACCCAAAACCAAATAGCCAGCATTATTACTATCAAAAACTGAAAGAAAATAGTGAAATAATGGAAATACTAGGCCTACAGGAGAGAAAACTGAGGGAGAGGAAAAGGAGAAGAAAAGTACCTGAACCATAAGAAGAAAGTCAGAAAATGTAATGACTGTCCACAATAAAAACAAAGATTGCCTTCACATTTTTTGCCGAAATTTTCAACAAACTGGTATCGGTAGCCTGAGTCCATTTCTCAGATACTAAATACCGTATGTAAGTATGGCAAAAGAGGTTTGGAGTGAAAGGTCTGTAGGGATGCATTATGAGAAAAGGGAGGGAATTAATAACCTGGGAATGCTTCCAGGAACAAGTTTTCTTAACTGCTGTCAGTATTAGTCCAGGATTGTCCTCGTCATACCAGTTATGCAGTTCATATGACTAAATATTTCTTATATTTTTACTTAATAGGCTAGCTCATATTTCTTGCGCTATATTCATAAATAGTAATGACCTATCAAAACCACTGAAAATTCCTTACTAAATTCAAAGCAAGACCAGCTAAGTAAATACTGTCATGCAGAGAATGAGATCCATACAGGCCCTCCTTCGGTGTGGTTAGTAGATGTTCCATCAAGATATAGCTCCATCAAGATATATTCTGTGTACAGGTCTGATAAGAAGTTTTAGATAAGGAAAATACTGTTGGTGGCCAAAACCAGAATTATGATAAAATCCAAAGAAGGAACACTGAAATAATCACTGATGCATGCACCAAGCCAGTCCACCTGGCACAACAGCAGACAGCCTTGGAGGAGGTCCACTAACTGTACCAACTTTGCAAGAGACAGAGGTGTTTCTGGCACCTATGCACAGAGGTCCAGAGAGTTCTGACATTCATGAAGGAGTGATAGACATTGGTGCAGGATTGCATAGGGCATTACTCATATCCATAGGTGATGCCTTAGGTGGATATGTCTGAATGGATCTATTTATATTGTTGAAAAAATACTTACGTGAAATTCAAAACATTGAGACCACTTTGCCGAAATGGCATGTTATCGAACACCCGGAACATCGCTATTTCACTCTGGAAAACTAACCACTTGTCCACCAACACAGAAAAAACAAATTGAAACAAATCAAACCCACCCCCCCCAACTAAATATAGCAACTCCGAGATTGCACTATAGTGGAGAAAAGGGCAAAGTTCACCATGGTGTCCCAGTGTTTAGTTTCCCGGAGTGAAATTGCAATGTTCCGGGTGTTCGATAACATGCCGTTTTGGCAAAGGTATCTCAACGTTTTGAATTTGATATAAGTTTTTTTTGACAATATAAAGTAAATCCATCTGAACATGGGTTAATATCTGCAATAGTAGTTAACTGCAATTTGATGGAACATAAAATGGCATCTTTGTTTTGCAGAAACATAAAGCATACCTGCCCAAGGTATGTTAACTTTTATTTTTACAAACTACTGTATTGAATAGTGAAAGACAAAAAGGGCACTTGATTGTAGAAGTGATGTACAGTGCTGGCAACAACCAAGAAAAAAAGCAAACTGCACCGACACACACCAATACTCCACTAAGACTGCATTTTTAATAGATCAGTCCTTTTGTTCTTACACTTCTAATGAACTTTATCAGATAAAAACACATCCTAAAAGTGAATTTAAATACTAAAAACTTGCAGTTCCTGTAATCAAAACTAGCCAATGTCATGTAAGTTTATTATGTCATTTCCTCAGGATAGATGCTAGGGAATTGTAGACATTTAAGCCTGGTGTTGCATCACTACTCAGCAATATTTACCAGTGTGTTTCACTGCAAAGAAATTAAATTTTACTATCCTCATCTCCAAAATCATTTCTCATTTTAATAAAACAAAAAATAATTTTTCTTTTAAATTTACACAAACCATGGAATGTTTGAAAAGGACATTCCGCATATCCTTGTTTTTATACTATTGTACTATTCCTCTGTCCTCTTAGATAATTTCTGCTGGGTTTTGGCAACATAAAAACTAGGGCAAGAATTGCACATTGCTGAAAAAACAACATTGCAAAAATTACAATTCAATGTATCATCTGGACTTAAAGTTGAAATTGAGATGTATTTTCTTCTTGATCAACTCTGGCCAAAATTCCAAAAGTAAAGTCCAGTTCCTATTCATGATGTGCTGCAAATCATGGGATTTACAGGAATAACAAAATGCTAATGCCTTTGAGGTAGAAGTCTTTGTCCTTACTGTCATAACCTTCCCAGATGACCTCAAAATTGGACAAACTCGATATCTGTGTTCCTTGTAATATATTCCCAGATGTCCTCCAACAACAAGCTAGTATAGCTCCTGGCTGTCCATAAGTGTCTGGCACTCCCTTATATAAATGATCTCACTGGATGTTAATCTGGAAGCCTGAGTAAACTGTCCTTTCACAATGTCACATTCTGTCCATAATTGTGTGCACTCTTGAAATGTACAAACTGGTTGGAATATCTAGGTTTCCTATAAATTCTAGAAGACATCCCATCAATGCCCTTAGTTAATTCCATGCCATATAGATGATCAGTGCAGGACAAATACTGTCCTATGTTTTCCTGCAGATACAGACCCACACAGAAGTGCAAGACTTGCTATATATCACTGCTACACTCCACCTTGTGAGAATCTCATGATAACTGAAAATGTATGTCTTAAAGAAACAGTTCACAATGGTACATATACACACAGTGCTGCTGCTGGTGTACATGACATCCCTTCAGAAATGCATAAAGTGACACATAACAATAAAAAGCTACGTAAGAATAGTAGTTATTATGTCATGTTGTCCATATACATGGACACCAGTATGAAGCAATGAATAGGGCAGGTAAAAGGTGTATAAGAAAGCTGAAAGAGATGAAGGCAGCAAGAAGAAGAATACATAGAAGGACAACATACTGGAGAGTTTAGGCTTGAGATAAAGGCAGGACAACATTTTTTTTTTTTTTTTTTTTTTTTGTGGAAGAGGGCTCACATTTATTTATTTAGAGATAAGGGGTGAGGAGATGGGTGGTAGAGAAATGGGAATGAAAGGGGGTAGGGAAACACACAACAGCACAGACAAACAGGGATGAATATGCACAGGCTAACACAGGGAGACATGGGATGGATGAAGACAAACAGACAGCAGACAAATGGTTATAAACATAACAGGATGACGTTTATTCAAGTTTGGGGATACAGTGAGGTATGACCAGTGTGTAGGTTGCCATCCAAATGAGAGATGGAGACATTACTCTGACCCATCACGAGCAGATACAGGGTGACCAATGGATCCACTCCCTCCTCTGCTGACCAAATGGCTGGGGCCCATTGGGTAGGCAAATCTGCAGTCATCTCCAGGAGGCTTTCCATGTAAACATTACGTCTACCTGTTACCCTGTCAACCAAAGCCTCCACCACCTGCTTCAGCTGTGATTGTGCAACAACAAGCAAGAGTTACATCAGCAAATGATAACAGGTTAGCATATGTCAGTAGAATTAACCCAGCCTAGCCACCTCTATTTCCTTCCTCCTGCATTAGCTATTATGGTTCAGATCGTGTTCAACAGTTACATCAGTAAACCATGAAAGGTGGATGGAAAAGTGCCAGAGTAACAGTTACAGCCTACAGTCCCACAAGTTGTTACCAGAGCAAGATGGTGTGAGTCTCCTTTACAAAATGTAGCAAACCTACATGATATAGGATCTTCGCACACATGGTGAGACACTAGGTAGTCTGCTGGCACTTTAGGAGGGTTCACCATAACTGCACTACATAACTAATCCCCAAGATACCTCACAAAATATCTCACTGAAATATCACAGTGCTTCCCAATACTCCCTCTACAAGACATAGAACCTCCTCAGAGCAGCCTACATGGTTTGTCTACAATATATAGTGGAAAGACCTACCAGCAGCAGGAACTCATCTATGTCAGACAGTAACAAACATCCAAAAAAGTTTAAAATGACAGACAAATGCAATTCAATGTGCGGTATTATTATCAAACCTCTGTTTCTGAGTATTGGAGATCTTCAGGGCTATAGCAACACATTTCATCAAAGAGATGTATGCACTTCTTATCTATCTTGGTAATGACAGTGGTTCTGGAGAGAATCTCAGCCACGTAATACCTTTCATCATTTTCTCTAACAGGACCATCAGAAGACCCTAGCATCTGGTCCCTAAAGTAGTTGTGAAGGAGAACCAGCATAATCAAGCTCCCCTTGATATAACAGGCAGGCATTTGCCACTGGGCAGTCATAGCAATTATTATATGAGTATCCTCCAAAACTTATAGCATTTCCTCAAGCAGTAAAATTGCAACCTCTGAATCATGCAACCAGTTCCTTTTCTGGATCACGGGTAAGCAGTTTGTCTCTGCTCAGATGTGCAATGCACATAATTATGCAGGTCTGCACAAGACCATGAGCATGCAACATCAGTCAGACTACTAAAGACATAGCTGCACTTCATGTCCCATATGCACATCAGTGAAATGCAATGATCTGTAGACATTAGTGGTACTTAGCCTCATTTGCTTATGTGCCATGCAAATAAGTATACATTTGTGACATTGGAGAATGTGCCACCTTTTTGAAGCCTAACAAATGCAAACCTTGAAAATGATTCTGAATGTATAGTCAGTGATGTTTGGAAGAATAACAGCAGTTTGTGAAACAAGAAAACAGCTCTGAGGAAGTGCATAGTAATATACAGTTGTGTGGTAAGATGAATTTATCTAACATCCTAAAGATGTGTGCCCTTGCACATAAGCATACCTAAGGGTAACAAAAGGAATGTGTGCACCTGAATGTGTTATATGTACAGATATGGTGCTAACAGCAAGGTAGTATTCAGTATCAGGAAACTATGTCCCTATTCATTTTTGTCTGTCCTTATGGAGTATGCATGCCCTGTGAATAATGTATGGAAGTGTATGGTTCTTGTTACAGCATTATTGTGTTAATATATATACATATATCACCCTCTGATTCTAGGTATGTACTGGGGTTCCTATTACAAAATCGAAGAGGCTAAACATCAAACAGCTTTAACATCGGAAATGCTGTTCAATGATGTGCTTTTTGTGAGATCACAGCACAGTGAAGATCAGAATATTTGTCCTGTCCTCACTGTAGTGTGATCTTGGAGCTGGTATATATAATTAGCAGGGGGTGGGAGGGGGCACAGCCCCCCACAATAGCGACTTCAATGTCTGGGATTTTCGGCCTTTAAGCCATTCAATGTTTGGTGTCTTCAGTGTTGTAATATAGACCCATGTATTGCTGATTCACCTTTGTTTCTGCAGACTGTAATAGGAATAAGAAAGAACATGTAAGTTGCTTTTACATTCTATAATTCTGAATGTATGTCAGACACTCTAGGTGCAGCCTGAGATAGAATGTAAGATTCCTCGTCATAAGGGTACTTCAGCATGCTATATGTATAATCATTATGGGGCATTCATTTGCAGGTATTTAGCTAACTGGTATGACTTTACAAAAGGAGACTGCTTTACAACTTCCATAAACTGGGTCTTTTGATCATACTACAATAATTAATTTCAGAGAAACTTTAAAGAGAAAAAAAAGCAAAGACAGATCAGTGGGATGTTTTTAATGATTAGTATAATGATGATTTTAAAACAGAAAAGGAATATGCAGTACATGGGATAAAAGATACAAACCAGAAACTGATGCGACAAGTAAAAGATCTGAA
Source organism: Protopterus annectens (assembly GCF_019279795.1). Lineage (NCBI taxonomy): Eukaryota > Metazoa > Chordata > Ceratodontiformes > Protopteridae > Protopterus > Protopterus annectens. Next base: position 926,360,048 of record NC_056729.1, read on the forward strand.
CACTATTGCAGGAAAAAGAAATATGGAATCCCTTTGCATAGTAATATCTGGAGATGATATTTCTGGCCAGAAGGAGGATACGTCTGAAGATGATGATCCACCTTTGTCCCCTTCCCCAGCTTTCTTGACGGTGACATTTGTCCACCTACTACTGCCCCCTCTGCTCATAGAAGCAGTCCCCAGAAAGAAATAATAAAAGAAAAGGGACAGAAAAATAAAGTAGGAAAGAGACAGAGAAAAGATATGACACTGCAATGCTCTGATAATACTCACCTGACACTGTAAAGCAAAAATGAAGAAACATGAAACTGAAAACTAATGATGAAGAAAAATAAATTATGCACAAGCCCCTTAGGTAGAGGAGTAGAAACAGTTCATATCCATTGTCCTTGGACCCTAACAGACTAATACCACATAGTTAAAGATTTTCCTAAAATAAAAGACCATGTGAAATTTAGGGAAGAAATGCATACTGTTATTGAATGCTATGACCCAAGTCTGACAGACCTGCATCAGTTATTAAAAGTAGAAGTTATTCCTGAAATTTATGGAAAACTGGTTAGAGAAGCAGAGATAGGTCCAAATGGGAGGATAAGAGGGAAGGAGTATGAAGGGTAAAAGAGAAAAGGAAGCACAGTTAGAAGCAATCAGTAAGGTGTACCCTAAATGGACAGATTTGACTAAAATAACTGGTTGTTTGCCAAATAGAGGTGAATCTCCAAGAGATTACTTAGAGAAGCTCAAATTAGAATTTAAAAGGTATTCTAGTTTTGCAGAAACTGCAACAATGGCAGTGGTCTCTGCTTTTGTGCAAGGTTCAAGCTGCATTGAATGAGATACTCCTTACCTGGCATGGAGAAACACTAGAAAATTGACTTAAGTATGCTGAATCGTGTGTCAAGAATATAGAAAAAAAAGGAGGGGGAGCAGAAGAAAAGCTTATGGATTTGCAGATCAAAAGTCATGACAGGAGGGTAATAAGGGAAGAGGTACAGGAAGGTTTTGAGGTAGTGGTTGGCAAATTCCACCATGAAGTACACAACAGAATGATAGGGTAGGGAAGCAGGCTTGAACTACTGGTCCTCCTCCATTCCCTGCCAATGAACCGTTTCAACTGTGGCAGGATGGGACACTGGAGAGGCGAACACCCTTATAGTCACAGGCAACAGCAGAACTGCAGCAACCCCCACCAGAGAAGTCAGGAAGCTCCATAATGACAACACCTGGGTGAAGAAAAAGAGGTAAGCCTAAATACTTTAGCACAAAATTAATCAAAAGTAACCTTATATTGTAAAAGAGGAATGCCCATTTTTAATTGATACTAATTGATACAGGTGCTACTAGTGAGTTCAACTACAGAAATACTTTATCTAGACAGAAAGTAAAAGTTGTTTTGTGGCTAATGTTCCTGCTGTTTATACTGTATCACAGCCTATATCTGTGTCCTTAGTCCTAATAAAAGAAAAACATGCATTCTTGTTAAGTACCACAGCTTCAGTGAATTTAATGGGAAGGGATCTGTTAATGTAATCTAGAAGGTACAATCTCTTGTACCCCTGAGGGAGTGCTCTTGGATGTTCCTGATTAGATAGAGGGAGAGTTTTAGCAGTATTGAACAATGAAGATGAAACTCAAATATCACTTCTTCAGCCAGATGAAGAATTACTGCAACAGGTACCGAAAAGTACATAGGCACTGCATTCCAATGAGGTAGGGCAGTTAAAATCTGCAGAACCAGTAAGAATTTGAGTAGATTCAAATAAACCACTACCCATATTACCACAATATTCCCTGAAGCCAGAAGCAGAAGAGGGAATCCAACCTGTTATTAGGTCTATGTTACAGCAGGGGATAATCAACCCTTGCAGAAACTGTTATAACACTCCCATACTTCCAATTAAAAAAAACTTGGCTGAAATATTTACAGGGTTGTGTAGGATTTGACTACTAGAAATAAAGCAGCACTTTCCTCTTATCCAGTTGTCCCTAACCCGGCAAATATTCTTAGCTATATACCGCCATGGTCTACATATCCTTCTGTTATACATTTGTGCATAGTTTTATTTCTACACCTGTACACCCTGACAGTCAGTGTTTGTTTGCTTTTGCATATAAAGGACAACAGTACACTTGGACAAGGCTTCCTCGGGGATATACTGAATCTTCATCCATATTTTCACAAATATTAAAGAGGGAGTTGGTAGAGGTACAGTTTCAACACCAAACGTATTGGTGCAAAATGTAGATTATTTACTTATAGCATCAGGCATACTGCAGCACTGACAACAGGATACCATGTTCCTGTAAAAAATAGCAGAGAAAGGACAGAAGGTGTCAAGAGAAAAATGACAGCTTTCGTCACCAAAGGTAAAATATGTGGGTCATACAATATCACAAGGAGATAAACAAATATTACCTTCTTGTGTCAAAGCCAGTGACTGAGGCTCCATGTCCAGCCACCCAGAAGCAGCTTAGATCTTACTTACGTATGGCAGGGTATTGTAGGCAATGGATTTCAAATTATGCAGAGCTAGCAAAGCCATTGACAAAGCTGCTAAAAGAGAATACACCAGAAACCTCCCTGTGTGAAGGAATTGACGAAAATTAATTTATTCTGTCAATGCAGGGTTTAGTAAATGTTCCTGCTTTTTATCTCTACCATATTACAAAAAGCCATTCTTGCTTTCAGTCATAAAAATGTGGATTTGCAGCAGGAGTGTTTACACAAAAACATGTGGAAAATCATCGACCTCTGGCTTGTCTTTTTTACACACACTGCACCAAAGGGCTCACGAAGCCCTTCCCCAACCTTCAGCTCAACCCTGACAAAATTTGCACCTGGGTATTGGGTTTTTGTTAAAGTCTTCCAGTGAAAACCTTTCCTGGAGCCCAGGTGAAAGGGGCTGTACCTTGTTCTCCTTGCAGCTCGTACTGCTCTTCAGTGTGCTGGCCTACCATCAGTGAAAACCTTTCCTGGAGCCCAGGTGAAAGGGGCTGTACCTTGTTCTCCTTGCAGCTCGTACTGCTCTTCAGTGTGCTGGCCTACCATCAGTGAAAACCTTCCTGGAGCCCAGGTGAAAGGGGCTGTACCTTGTTCTCCTTGCAGCTCACTGCTCTTCAGTGTGCTGGCCTACCATCAGTGAAAACCTTCCTGGAGCCCAGGTGAAAGGGGCTGTACCTTGTTCTCCTTGCAGCTGACTGCTCTTCAGTGTGCTGGCCTACCATCAGTGAAAACCTTCCTGGAGCCCAGGTGAAAGGGGCTGTACCTTGTTCTCCTTGCAGCTCACTGCTCTTCAGTGTGCTGGCCTACCATCAGTGAAAACCTTTCCTGGAGCCCAGGTGAAAGGGGCTGTACCTTGTTCTCCTTGCAGCTCGTACTGCTCTTCAGTGTGCTGGCCTACCATCAGTGAAAACCTTCCTGGAGCCCAGGTGAAAGGGGCTGTACCTTGTTCTCCTTGCAGCTCGTACTGCTCTTCAGTGTGCTGGCCTACCATCAGTGAAAACCTTTCCTGGAGCCCAGGTGAAAGGGGCTGTACCTTGTTCTCCTTGCAGCTCGTACTGCTCTTCAGTGTGCTGGCCTACCATCAGTGAAAACCTTTCCTGGAGCCCAGGTGAAAGGGGCTGTACCTTGTTCTCCTTGCAGCTCGTACTGCTCTTCAGTGTGCTGGCCTACCATCAGTGAAAACCTTTCCTGGAGCCCAGGTGAAAGGGGCTGTACCTTGTTCTCCTTGCAGCTCACTGCTCTTCAGTGTGCTGGCCTACCATCAGTGAAAACCTTTCCTGGAGCCCAGGTGAAAGGGGCTGTACCTTGTTCTCCTTGCAGCTCACTGCTCTTCAGTGTGCTGGCCTACCATCAGTGAAAACCTTTCCTGGAGCCCAGGTGAAAGGGGCTGTACCTTGTTCTCCTTGCAGCTCGTACTGCTCTTCAGTGTGCTGGCCTACCATCAGTGAAAACCTTTCCTGGAGCCCAGGTGAAAGGGGCTGTACCTTGTTCTCCTTGCAGCTCGTACTGCTCTTCAGTGTGCTGGCCTACCATCAGTGAAAACCTTTCCTGGAGCCCAGGTGAAAGGGGCTGTACCTTGTTCTCCTTGCAGCTCACTGCTCTTCAGTGTGCTGGCCTACCATCAGTGAAAACCTTTCCTGGAGCCCAGGTGAAAGGGGCTGTACCTTGTTCTCCTTGCAGCTCGTACTGCTCTTCAGTGTGCTGGCCTACCATCAGTGAAAACCTTTCCTGGAGCCCAGGTGAAAGGGGCTGTACCTTGTTCTCCTTGCAGCTCGTACTGCTCTTCAGTGTGCTGGCCTACCATCTTGAATTTATGCTTCCCGCTGCAAGAAGGCCTGCCCGTGTATCATAAAGGACGATACCTTACCTGCTCCTGATGACATCACTCCTGATGGTCTTGACACCTCCTCTAGCTGGGACAAAGGAAAAACTCTGTTTGCAAGTATTACATTAATATGCAGCAAATCTTAATATCAGCAATTGCTGAGTCTGTGCATTTCTGCCTGACCACTCCAGAAGAGGCATTGCTGTGATTCCAAATCCAGCACTACAAATGGATTTTAAACAGAGTTTTTTTAAGAAAAAAGTAACCTGGCAAGTGATTCATCTTTTTCGAAAAAAAGGTATATTTTCAACTAGCAGTATCCACACCAGGAAATACCTCCTTTGCAAGACAGAGGATAGTTCATGTAGGCTACGGCAAATGTAATGTGACACAACATGAACATGTTTTAAATGAACTCAGACTAAAATCATATAGCTGGAGACAAGGTATGAGTATGCTAACTAATCATTATTACATTTGTGGAGACTGTGCCTATCCCTGACTTCCCACTAACTTGTCCAGGTGCTGATATGTAGGTTACATTACCCCAACCATCCAGAATTTTTGGTCTCCACCAACTAGCCGACTGAGAAATAAAAGAGCAATACACCCATTTGAACAGGTGCTGACTTTCTTTTTTGATTATGGTATCTATATTACTATGGCTAAACTGAATGCTTTATCACATGTATTAACATAATGGCTAAATAAAACTGTTCAACATATTCATATGGCTAACAGAAAAATGACTGAAACGAGGACCATGTTGTTGAAAAATCAAATGGCGCTTGACATGATTTTAGTTTCTAACAGGGGGATCTGTAGTTTCCTAGATAAGCTCTGTTGCTCTTATATTTCTGATTTCCATTATGAACAATAAAAAATAGCTGATTACATGGAGAAGCTTACTAAAAATCTAACCAGAAATAAAACAAAATGGACATTATTTCACTAGTTAGGACATGTGTTTGGAAATATTAGAACTTGTATTTTTCAAAGCTCGATAGTTATAGTAATTGCAATTTGTCTTATAGTTTTACCCCGGGATTCAATGATGCCTACATGTACATTAAGTGTACACCTTTCTGAGTGAACAGACAACACAGACATAACTCATACCTTCTTCCTCCTAATTTTAGTTTTTCTACTGATATTCTTGCAGCTTTAAATATTGACAGGGATTTATAAAAGTTACCACAAAGTGTAGACTGCATGTACACTTAGTGTAATCTTTCTGAGTGACTAGAAAGCATAAACACTGTAATAAGAATGTTCCTGATACATATCATGTACATTTAGTGTACATTTAGTGTATCTGGCCCACTGTATTCTTTAATTAAAACTGTATTTCTGAACTGTTTTGTGACAGAAGCAAAAACAATGGTAATGACTTCCCCAAAACAAGGGCACCCTAGAGCATGTGTGTTAGACAATTGTAATAATGCTGTTGTTGATAACGTACAAAATAGTTTATTGTAATAAAAGGTTACACCTAAGGGGTGTCAAGGAGGCATACCTCTCTGTCCAGATTTCCACCGAATGCCCAGATATTTGCCTCATATTTTTCATCTGCACCTCTTAAAATTTGTGTTTTTCTAGCAGACTACAGAGGATTCAAGTCACTAAATAATGATATACATTTGAATTTCAGACATTATATTCTTCAGAAAATGCAAGCTAAAACAAAACCTGTTAACATTCTAAGTTTATAAGAGCAATGTTTAAAACCTGTCCCTATTTTGGGGTCTTTGTCCCCCATTATTTAAGGCTTTGTCCAGATTTTTGTGTTAAGAAGTTGAGAAGTATGCAAAGGGGGATGTGTAATGAGAATAAAACTATTATTGTGAATGTAATTCCTTTTATACACTGTAATTCTGATTAATTAGAAATGTACAACTGCAGCCTGAGACTGAATGTTACACTCATTTCCTGTTACTGAAACAGACAGCAAAGCAGTTGGCATATGTTTCCTGTTTTCTAATGACAAATTTGCAAATCACTTAACCAGGCACTGCTCCCCGGCTGAGGGTGAAAAAGGTCCATGGAGATCAGTGCTCTACCCCAGAAAACAAATACAAATGCAAATAAATTCTATAGCTGTATTACTAAATTAAACTAAGTGAGTAAATAACTATCTGAAGTATTTTATGATAATACTGGAAAAGCTACATTAAGATGTCAGATGAGCCTATGCCATAACCTATCCTAATGAAGTTTTCTTGAGTACAAAAGTTCACCGTAAGATGGTAAATAGAGCCCAAGAAGTGACCAGATGCAGTTTTCCTTATTTAGTAAAAGAACACTGATATGCTCAGGTACATGTACTTTTCACATGAACAGCATAACTAGTTGTAAGATTCTGATTTGTTAAAATTGTGTCATGCAGTATATGCCTCATACCTAATGTCTTTTAAGGTATAAAATGGGCTGTCTTTGTTTTACTTCTTTGGGATCGTGTTAGAAAATTCTTGATCTCCCTCATGAATCCCTCATGAGTTGTGATTTGGAATAAATATTAAATTTGTGTAGCCACGTATTCTGTCTGTCTTTATTATTTCTTAATTTAACAAGATGTCAGCCTAAAGTTTGCTGCAGTAAGGACTGCCTTCTCCTATATATACATGTAGTGCCTAACAGACAGGCTGAGCCCTGCAGAGAATGCATGTGAGTGTGTGTAGCTAGTACACCAGCTCTGTGGGTTATTATATCTCTTCTTTTGACTATAGTGTGGTATACTTAAATTAATCCTCTGTCTATAGCAGTCATTTTTCCAGCCCCAGCTGTATATAACCTATAGCTATGTCTCTTGTGATAACTGGTGTCAGCCTGTCCAAAGGGTAAGGTAGACAGCAGAGATCATTCCTACTGAAAATGAAGTCCTGCATCAGGCACTCAAAACACATGAGCAGTATCTGCTTGGGAGAGAGGGTGCTGACCAGCCCTTAAGGTCCCTGTGTGACAGACATTGTTTCATGACATCAATGCGATGACTGTGTGTAATTGCACAATATAGCCATGTTGTAAACTTGTCAGCAGCATGCTATGCCATACCATGGCAAAGGTATGTTCCATAGCAGTACAGCCATGAAACCCATTAGAAACTTCCAGGCTAACAGTGCTGGAGGAGGTTTTTAGTATCCCTGCACAGGGACAATGGTATTGGGATCATCCAGGAACAGTGGATATTGGCACTTCTTCTTCTTCTTTCGGCTTTTCCTGGTTAGGGGTCGCCACAGCGGATCACCTGTCCGCTCATGATTGGCAGTGGAGTTTTACAGTGTCGAGTTGCCAGCCCGGTGCCCAACCTTCCACAGAAGGCACACACACACACACACATACACACACACACACACACACACACACACACACACACACACACACACACACACACACACACACACACACAGACACACACACACTCACACCTAGGGCCAATTTAGAGTGTCCAATCCACCTACAGCATGTTGGCACTAGGATGGCTAAACCCTCATGCATCTCAGTGGGTGATACACAAGGTTAATACCACATCCTGCAGATGCCCTTATAGAACCAGTCTATATACAGATTGTAGGCTAACCCCAGCATCTACTGCTTAGGTTTGGTTATCAGAACTACAGGTATTCAGCCACATCAGGATAAGGTGGTTCTCTATGGTTCTTTGCATGTGGAGACCATTAGTATGAATGCCACGCAGCCATAGTTAAGAAGTCACATTTCAGAGATGTAATTGTTCTGGACATATTCAGTTCTTTGTATATGCATTTTATGCCATGGATGCCACAGTAATGCTCAGTATTCCAATTTTGATTTAAAATTACTTATACACAATTTCTATATTAGACGTTCCTCACTACTCTTAAAAACCTAAGTATACATCCTACAGTCCTCTTGGCTGGTAGACAAACTGCCTCAATATGATATTTAAAGGAGAGCTTCTTATTCTCAAGTATTCTCAAATCCCAGAAAGATTCTACCATTTCAAGTTCTAGATTAGACGTGTCCAACCTGCGGGCCACGGGCCGCATGCGGCCCTCAGAGCTCTTCCATGCGGCCCTCAACCTCTAACTGCAACATCGATGTACACTTTTTTTGTTTTGTGTTTTTCGCTCCCGTGACCAGTAACGCTAATGTCGGTGTGCGCATGCCCTAAAGCACTTTTCTAGTTTTGTTTTTGAGCCAAAAAAGGATCAGTGTGTTTACGCTATTATTTTGCGCCAAACAATCAGTGTGTGTGTGTGTTCTCGCTGAAGATGGACTCATGTATGGATTTGCCGCTGTTGCTTTTGAAAGGGACAGCAATTACCTGTGTTAATAGGTAAGTACGGAGTGAGTGCATGCATGAAAGCAGAATTGGGTGCGTGAAAGTAGAAGAGTGTGTGTGTGTATGTGTGTATGTGTGTATATGTGTGCATGACAGAGAGAGACGCATGCACAAAAAGGCTAACAATGATCAGTCTACCTACTGAACACAAACAAGTTAGCTCACAAATATATCATACATTAAGAGTACACTTTCATTAAATTGCAGCTTTCCTGATAGGGAGAGTGTTGTATTGAACATGAACTCATACCTCTTAACTGTATGGATTTTCAAAGAATGTCTGGATTTTTGCCTCATCTTCTAATTTGTGTCTTTTGCTTAGGAAATAAAAGTAGTCATCCAAGGTAATGCAGTTCCAGGGAGTATGAATGAGACAGCAGCCTAGGGTTAATGGGTCAGTAGTGGACTGACTATGTAGGACTGTAGCATATAAAGTTGCATTGTTTTTTCAGACAAACAAAAAAGCACCTAGTACTGTTTTTTCATTGGTGGGTTCTAAGCAGTGGTAGATTGGACAACAGTAAGCATAGCTTTGGTGGATCATCAATACTGGCAAATCAAGTGGGCACAATGTCATTTTTTTAAATGTTGGGGATTTTAGTGTGTATGTGTGTGCTTATGTGTTGGGAGTGCTGCAACAGTAGATGATTATTAAAGACAGAGACTTACGGACTGTGGACAATGTGTTTCTTTGTTTCAAAATCTAATACTGGTTACGTATGCCAGAAGTAGATTTTTTTAAGACATAGCTTCTTGCCATTTAAAGTGGATGGATAGTTACATTTAATGGACAATGTATTAGCGTGGGCCTGTGGAGTTCTGAAGGATGCCAAGTCTACCACTGCCAATGTCTTGTAAAGTGACCTGGAAATGGATAGTGGGATGTTATTGAAAAAATATAGTAAGTGGGCTTAGAAATATAGTTTAATTAAACAAAGTGTACTTTCAATTTACAGGCCATAATTTAATTTATTTCAGGTAGTCCAGATACTGGTAGATTGTACACCATTAGACTTAATTAGGGAGAGCTGTCATTCTGGGGAAACAAGCAGCCCTAGTTTCAATGAAAGCTCTGTGTTTGCTTGCAGGTAGGAAGTTGCAGGATATTGATGCAATGTGTTTTATTTATTATTTTTAATGCATTTGTCATTTCAAAGCATGGTTTTCTTTGATGCAAAAGAAGGCAGGACTGAATGAGCCATATAATGTTTAACTGACAATAATGGGATAGAAAGATTATAAGTGATGTATAATGTTTGCAGCTACAGTTGTTTCAATGGTGTCTGTGATGCATAACTATTTTTGGGCCTGTGTCCCACTTTTATTTTTCGCTTTGTCCAGATTTCTTGCTCTAAGGTTGAGAGGTATGGTTCCATACTTAATCAGAAGTTGTACTTACCTTGGAAGACTTTTCGGCATAATTATGAAAAACAGAGCCTTTTTAATATATCTGCTTATTTCCAATATAAACTGCCATGTAACCTTGCAAATAACCTTCTTATTAAGCTACTTTACTTCTTTTGGAATTGACAGGTATGATTCATCTGTTCAGACATAAGCATAGAGTGCTAATGTGACTTTGATTTCTTGCAGCAGTCTGTGGTTTACATAATCACAATAACTTTTCTGTGTTTCTGGGTGTGTAATCAGTTTAACAGTTTTAAAGATGTTTTCCAAAAATAAATAAATATAAAATAAATAATCCTCTCTACACTTTGAGCTATTGACAAAGTCTGGGAATTTGTTTTTTTCAAAAGCGAAGGTCAGCATTACAGCTCAGTAAACTGTCAGTCTGTGAGTAACTTCTGCACAAATTAAAATGTCTGAATGTCAAATGGCTTTAGATTGGAGGGAAGTTTATTTTTATTTATTTTATTTTATTTTGCATTTGTTTACCGGGAAAGTCCAACTGGACACAGGTACATTTTCAGCGGAGGCCTGGGGAGAAAAGCTCCAAAACTAACACAAAACAATATAATACAATACATGAGAGAGAGAGAGACAGCAAATTATGGATGTAGTACTCATACAATATGGCAGAGATTACATCTTGTAACAGTGAGAATCATTGAGGAACAGAATAAACTTAAAAACATTTTTTTTTACAGTTATAATTACAGCAAGGCAATTATCAATGAGTAAAGTTTTTAGGAGAAAGCTGTTTGTACATAGCTGAAGCTCTGAAACAATCTTTTGGTATGGATTAACCTGGGGATTGACACAAGTTATATGTTTACACCAGTATGTAGCATTATAGTTTATGGTTTTCTTATTGATTTACTTTTTGCCGAGCAGTTGTTTGTTGATTTATTGATGGTCCTTTTGGTGGTTGGAAATTACATGGATGAATCCATCTCTATTATGATTTTTTTTTTCAGATATTTTGACTTCCAGACAATTTCATTCAGTGAGTGGGTGTCATGTGATTACTGAGGTTGCCTATTTTACAAGTAGGGGCTTTTGTGTGTGTGTGTGTGTGTGTGTGTGTGTGTGTGTGTGTGTGTGTGTGTGTGTGTGTGTGTGTGTGTGTGTGTGTGTAAGAGAGAGATATTTAATATGTATACTGAATATAATTTTGCAAATGGAATTCTTAGTTAAACATGCCCCTCTTCTTGGGCAACTAGACTTGAGTAACCAATATTAGATCTTAGCCATCCAGCTGGGAGAGGTTAGTATGTGGATTTTCCATCTGGTTTGATGAAGGCTATGCTACTTACCCAAGGACTACATTTATGGCTATCCATCCAGCGATCGTGTTGCTGAACTACATTGTTTGATAATGACAGGAGCTTTTTACAGAAGTTGAAGGTTTTTGTGTCAAGAACCTGTCCATAAAAACTGGCTTGTTTATGTTGCAGTGAAGGCTGTGGTCTTTGTAGTGAGCGTTTTAAGTATAACCAGTATTTCTGAGGTAGAGGAAGTCTCTTAAGGCAGTATCTTTCTTAGCCTGGAAAGCAAGCCAATAATGAAATTTGTAGCGGCCAGTGAGAGACAGAGGAAAGCAAGAAGCTTTTTAGTCTGTTTGCATAACTAAGTGAACTTAGTCCTTTGACCTTTTTTGTCAGAAATGGTTGTAGTCTTTCTTTTGGCAGGGTGTTTTGCTGAGGCACATGCCAAAAGGGGCATTGCATTCAATAATGGCTCTTGTAAAGGAAGAATACAGGGATGTTATGACCTCCTTGTTCCTGGATGAGATACCCTTACTAATGAAGTGGGCCATGTAAAAAGATTTCCTTACAACGGAGACAACGTGGTGGTCAAAAGTTAGGTTTCTATCAACCTGGGTGCCCAAGTACCATACGACTTATTGCATGCTTACAACATTGTTATTAATGTGAGAATTTGTGGGGACATCACTCTCCTCAAAGGGGATTATGATGCATTTTTTGGCAATTAGCTTGAGGCCATATTTTTGGCACCAGTTATTTGTTTGGGTGAGACCCTCTTGTAGCTTATTCAGAATTGTTTTATTAAGTCAGTAATGTGTATTCTTAACTGCGGTGGTGGTGCTGCGGTAGCGTTGTCGCCTCACAGTAAGACGTTGTCCTGTTCGATTCTCAGCTAGCGTGTCTTCTGTGGGGAGACATGCATGAATGGGCGTACCTTTGTTGAAGGTTGTGCGTCAGAGCTGGCAACTCGGCATGTAAAAATCTACTGTCAATCATTAGCGGACCGGAGTTCCGCTGTGTTGACCCCTAACTGGTAAAAGCCGAAAGACACAACATTGCAAATTTGTTGGGTTATTTTTGTGGATTATAGTATTGTAGGACTGCTGATGTTGACATTTTACGTAGTTGGACTGCTGGAATGGTTTTCCCAGTGAGAAATGCTAGTGCTGTAGTGAATATCTGTTTATTTGTAAAAAAAAAAAAAAATATATATATATATATATATATATATATATATATATATATATATAGATAGATATAGATATATTAACTAAGATGTTAGAGCTAACTCTTAGATTAGAGAATTAGAATTAGAATGAGAATTAGAACTTTAAGGCAAATATTAGGCATTTATTACATTTATTCATTGTTCAAATGCACCTAAAGTACAGCCAGGAGGTCAACTGTGGTCTTCCGGAGCAACAAAAGAGTTAACTATATGATATATTTTATATGCGGCCCCAAGACCATTTCTGTTCACTCAATGCGGCCCCAGCAAGCCAAAAGGTTGGACACCCCTGTTCTAGATGATGCATAGTGCAAGTCTTGTGTTATTTATTTGGCCAAAAGGATACTTACTTCCATACACTTATCTTCATTTTATTCCATTGTACCCAATCACTCAAATATTCTCATCTCTTCTGCAAGATTCCTTAACCAGGCTCTGTACAAATTGCATTTACCAATTTAATGCCATCTGTACAAATAACAAAAAATATGCAGTTGTTAGCATTGATAGCAAATCAATAAATGTTGATTTAGATGAGGTCTGAGAACTTACCCCTATGAAGGAAAGAGTGAAAAGAAAGGGGGAGAGAGAGAGATACAAATGGGAAAAGCAAGATCAGTGGAGTTAGTGTGTAGTCTATGGAGTCGCCAACATCTGAGCAGCTATAGGCAATATCCAGATGCCATCTGCTGTCTGGAGGACTTCAGTTATGACAAAGGCAATCATACATTTTAAGCAAACCATATATATTTTAAGTGATGGTTTAATAAAGATGTTTCTTGTTTAAAAAAGGACAGGAACTGAATAATTTTTGCAATGTTGCTTAGGTTATATGATATATAGCAATATATGTGAAGCATAATGTTTGTTAATTTTAACTCGTCAATACAGTTTGATTACTTTTATATAAATGTAAATGTGCCTAAGTCACAAGTGATAATTCAATAAAGGTGTTAAAAAAAGAAAACAAACCATATTGACATAATCTTAGTTGAAAGCATTTTACATTTCAAACCATATTGACATGTTTTTGGTGGCAAACATTATACATCTCTAATAATGGAATTCCATCATCAATTCCAGTGCCTTGGACCAGCTCATTCTTACCTTAGACCAGCTCATCCCTGACCTGGTTATTACTAACATGGGCAACTGTTGCTCTACACCAATAGTCAATTCCTCCCTGGTTAGATCCAACCACAAACTAATCACCATGGAAATCCACATATCACTCACACACCCCCACAAAGGTAACTACCACAAAAAACTTCTCCAAAGCTAACTTTGGGCTCCTAAAAACAGAGGTGTCTAACTTCATGGCACTCATGTCAATGGAAAATAGATGCATCACTGCCAAATCATACACCAATTCACTGTACAAACACATACATACATGCATGGAACTAGCCATACCCAACAGAACCAAGATGCTCTCCTCCAAGAAAAGGAAGCCAATCTGGTGGTCCCTTGCCATTAATAAACTATACAATAGAAGGAAGAAACTGTTGCAGAAAAAGGTGAAGTCCCAAGACTGGAAAAACGCCCTTATTAGCCTCAACAAAAAGTTGAGATCCCTCATAATAACCTTTAAAGCCAGCTATGAAGGCAGAATTGCGGCAGACACTAAAAACAACCACAAAGCCTTCTATAGTTATATCAAGAATCTCCATGGCAATACCCAGGTTTGCTCTGAGTTACTGCACAATGGTACCTCCTATACTGAGCCAACAGATATTGCCAACATACTGACCGATAGATTCAGTGCCAACTTTACCCCTCTCTCCCCCCCTAAAGGACCAATCACAATACCGGAGGAATGCCAGGCACCCAGCATTACTGCAGTACAGGTTAAAGCTGCATTGTCCAAGACCAAGAATACAGCTTCCATGGGGCCCAACAATATCCCTGGATGTGTTCTACATGAACTACAAAGTAAACTGGCACTACATCTGTGTGCCCTGTTCAATCACAGCCACACCTCAGGCTTTGTCCCTACGGAATGGCACACTGTACAGTCATCCCACTCCATAAAGGGGGAGCAACTACAGACCCTGGGAATTATTGCCCCATTAGCCTGATAAGTCTGATATGTAAGGCTATGGAGTGCATCATCATGGACCTAATTAACAAGGATATAGGGAATCTCCAAACTCTAGATCCCACTCAATTTGGTTTTGTGAAAAGTAGATCATGCCTGCTCAACCTGGTTGACTTCTTTGAGTCAGTCACCAGAGCTGTGGATGAGGGCAAGGCATTTCATACAACCTACCTCAATCTGGTCAAAGCCTTTGATACCATTCCCCACTCAGGAATTATTGATAAACTCACCAAACTAGGCATCAACCCCTATATCACTAGGTGGGTTGCAAACTGGCTCACAGATAGAACCCACAGTGTGAAAATAGTGGACTCCAAGTCAGACTGCCAACCAGTCATGAGTGGAGTCCCACAGGGATCAGTCCTGGGGCCTCTCCTGTTTACCATGTACTTCCCAGAAGTCCAGGCCAACATGGAGGGACTCTGGCTGACCAAGTTTGCAGACAACTGCAAGCTGGGAGCCATTATTAACTCCCCAAGTGATGTAAACATCCTACAGAAAGACCTCAATGAGACCAATGAGTGGTGTCGAAACAATGGCCTTAAGCTTAATGCCAAAAAAAGCATTGTCATCCCCTTTGGGAAAAACTCAGTTCCCACTAATTACCACATCAATGGGAGCCCACTGAACACTGAAGGTGTTATAAGAGATCTGGGGACACAGGTTGGCAGCAACCTCTCTTTCGACCACCACATTGCCACTGTGGTCAGAATTTCCTTCTGTGTGGCACATCTCATTACCAAGGTTTTTTCATCCAGGAAGAAAGAGGTCAGCATCCCTCTCTACTCTTCCCTCATTAGGCCAATCATCGAGTATAAATCATCGAGTATAATGCCCATTTGGCATGTACCTCACTAGACACATGCAACAGCTGGAAAGGCCACAAAAGTACCTCATGAAGAGGATCCTAGGCCTTAAACACATGTTCTACATGAACAGACGCAAAAAAACTCCAGCTATTCTCTGTCTCATATTGTCTATTAAGAGGCGATCTCTGCTTGACTTACAAAGCCATGTCTGACTCAGCTCTGTTAGAAATGCTACATCTAAAAAATCCCAATCCCTCTGCACCACACACTCCAGAGACCTCAACCTCATTACCACAATCAACAGAAAATGATGGAGGGACAGGTTCATAACCCAGAGACTGCCCATGCTCTGGAATAGACTTCCCATACATGTCAAGCAGAGCACCTGACTGTCCCTCTTCAAGAGAAATCTTGATGAGTGAATAGGAAATAGAAAGTTCACCCCTGGATCACTCCAGTGGCTCTGCTTGATAGAGGCACTGGGAACTAACATCAGGCAGCACGATGCCAGGGCACTTCTATGGGCTAGGCCTGTAAAGGCTCCAGGGCCATTAGCCTAGTACACACCTATGAACCTATGAACTTATAATCTACTCAATTATTGTCAGTCAATATTATATAACTCAGTCAAATCCTGTCTTCTTTTAAACCCCATCCCTCCCCTGTATGCACTGTTCTCACACTTCTCCATTTTTCCTATGTAATTTGCTTCTACCCTTTTCTAACAATCTCAGTTTCAGTTGTTTTATCTCTGTTTCTATATTCACTACATCTAGTACAGTTGGTTTAGACTTTGATGTCTACTTTCTAGTAACTGCTTTTTTGGCAGGAGAGAATTCAATGACTGTGACTGTCACACATAAAATGATGCAAGTGGGAAAACAAGGAGAGTAAAGGGTAGGAAGGTAGTGTGGGATGTTTAAGTGTACTAAACATTTGGAGGAGTAGAAAAATGAAAGTAGTGGAAGATATATGACCAAATAAAGCTCGAAAAGACATCTCTAAAAATGAATTAGAAATGGGAGCAGATTTAGTTATTTATTTATTTATCATTTGTTTACTGGGATTGTCTGACTGGGACATTGTCCATTTGCAGTGGAGGCCCGGGGAGAAAGCTCCATGACAAATTGCATACAATTGTACAAAGCTCAATGGATGAATACATACAATTACACTCCCATCAGATCATTGAAAAATACAAATAGTTGGTTACACTGGATCACATTGAGTAGGAAATGATATAATATGTGTTCAGTTAAAGATATAGCCAATTACAAGCCAAAGTTTCAACATAGTGATGTACAATAATTTACAAGAGACAGCATTTGAGTTTTGCAGTAGTTAATTAAGAATACTAGTCACCAGTCAGGAATAATTTTTACTTTATACATGTCCTATGAGGAAGTAGTAGAGGTTATAAGTGGCACTGCAGGAAGAGGTATGAAGACTATAAGGAAGGTGGATAAGTGTTGTAATGTTAGTGGAGAAAGATAGAGGTAGAGTGAGAGTATTACAGGTATTCAGAATGGTAGGGTGAGAGGAGGAAGTGACATTGATTAAAATAGGGGATGGGGAGGCGTGATATTAAACTAAGTGTGTAATACATTTAGTTATGCTAGATGGAGTTAGGTTGTTAGCTAATGCAGTTGGATATTGATGATGGGAGGAAGAGATTAATCCGGGGTACTGCATGGGCACAACCATTTGTTAGTGAGATAGTTCTAAAGTAGGTTTTTGTATTGAGATAGGTTGGTGGTACATAATATCAGCTGTGGAATAGTATTCCACATTTTAGCAATATAGTTAAAGGGAGACACCAGCATCACTGAAGGATTTAGATACATGAAAGAGGGATTTGTCTGAGGATCTGAGGACACGAGTGTTGGTAGGGTAGGAGCAAGTGGTGAAGGGCAAGAGGTTTGTCTGGTTGGTGAATTAGTGTGTGTGTGTAGTAATAAGTTGGGTATAGAATAGGTAATGGGGTAATTCTAGCCAATTACTGGTTGTAGAGCAGAGCAGTGGTGTGACCTGTGATGGGAGCTGGTGGTGACTTTTGCAGTTTTATTGTAAAAGGCTTCTACTTTGGCCAAATCTGCTTTCTTTAAGTTAGTAAGGATAGGGGAGGCATAGAGTAGGGTGGAGAGTAAGTGTGTTCTGGTGACTGTTTGTTTTGTGGTGCTGTGAGGAAGGGCTTAACTCTATAAAGGGTGCCTTGTTTTATGTGTGTCTTTTTGATGGAGTGGGATAGATGTACATCAGATTTCAAGTTATTGTCAATTAGCACTCCAACAAGTTTTGTTTGGCCAACAGTAGAAATTGTGGTATTATTGGAAGAGTATATTTGGAATGGAGTTGAGATGTCACATTATTTACAAGAGTGAAAGAGCATGAGATTAGTTTTGGATAGATCCAGGATT
Source organism: Protopterus annectens (assembly GCF_019279795.1). Classification (NCBI taxonomy): domain Eukaryota; kingdom Metazoa; phylum Chordata; order Ceratodontiformes; family Protopteridae; genus Protopterus; species Protopterus annectens. Next base: position 926,377,918 of record NC_056729.1, read on the forward strand.
AGCTGAGAATCTGATAACCAGGCTTCAGTTGACAGAAAGGACTGCTGTGTCCTAGTGTTAAGTTCATTTAGAGTAGGTGTGGCACAGATAACAGTGGAGCCATCAGCATATTGGACAATGGAGGGTAGAGAGCTTACTGTGTGAAGCCTATTGGTGAATATACTAAAAAGTAGGGGGCCTAGGCAGCATCCTTGTGGAACCCCCATGGAGAGAGGTAAAAGGGAAGTGAGATCATCTTGCCATTTGATGCCTTGTTGCCAGTTAGTTAGGTAGCTCAGGAACCATGCTAGAGATGTATGGCTAAGTTTTAGGGTGGAGAGTTTATTAGGTAATTACTGATAAAAAATAGTATCAAATGCTTTGGCTAGGTCCAAGAATGTGGTGGATACTATATTTCCATTGTTTCTATGTTGGTTGATGGTATTGGTAAAGTTGAGTAGGGCAGTTGTAGTACTATGATTGGGTCAAAATCCATGTTGTGTACTATAAAGGAGGTTAGATAAAAGGTAGTTGAGAAGTTGCATGTGTATGCATTTGTCTAAGAGTTTAGAAAGGGGCGATATGATGGCAATAGGTCTATAATTTGAAAAATCAATAGAGTTATCACCTTTAAGCAAGTGGATTTTGTAGGATATTTTCCAATTGTTTGGGATGTATTGTTCAGATATAGACCAGTTGATGAAGATTGAGACTGGACAGGACATGACATCTGCTGGTAGTCTTAAGAATTCAGAGGGCAGATTATCAGCTGCAAGTGTTGTGGGCTTTAGTTTTGAGAGTACTTTTTTATGGTATTAGTTTGGACAGGTTTAAAAGAGAAGGAGTCAGCTTTATTGTTGTCTACAGTTGGGATTGTAGGAGGTTCATTGCAATAATTATTAGTGATAGAAGGTATAGTGTTTGTAAAGAACGAGTTAAATTGTGCAGCTAAACTATCATTATTGTTAGAGGTTGATGGGGGTAGGGTGAAGGATTGGCCTGGATGAAGGAGTTTGTTTATGGCAGACCAGAATTTTTTGGTATTGTGGAAGTGTTTTTGCCTTATAGTAGTATAGTATAATTTTTGTGTAGTTTACTTTGGGTGTTGGCTTTATTTCAATGTTGTCTATATGATCTTGGTTGGTCTGATTTTTATTGGTATGTTTCAAAGTGTAAAGGCTTTGTCTCTTAGTCTGAGTAAAGTTTTAGTTTCTCTTGATAGCCAAGGGGAGAAGTTGGATTTCACTCTAGTAGTTCTATAAGGGGCTAGGCTGTTTAATATTTCAAGGAAGGTGGTGTTAAAGTATTCTACAGCAGTATCTAGGGGTAACCTTTTGAGTGGTGTCCAGTCACAGTTTAGTAAGACTGAATTAAAGATTTCAGCATTTTTTGGCGTATTTGGTGGTAGATAGTATTTCTAATGGGATGAAGATGGCGTCTAATTAAGGAAGCTAGAAGATGATCACTAATGCCATCAGGGAGACATTCTGATTGGCAAGGTAGGGTAGGTTTGTTAGTTAGAATCCAATCAAGAATAGAATGCCTTTTGTTTGCTTTGTCTATTCTTGTTGTAGATTGTATGACCTTGGTGAAGCTATATAGGTTAATGTAGTTGGTGGGGTTATCAGAGTCATGGGAGCATCAGTCAGTATTAAAGTCTCCCATTATGAGGGTTTCTTGTGGGAAACTTATACATATCCAGTGTAAAAAATCCTCTATTATGCTGGAGTTATTGCCTGGGAGAATATACAGTAAGTACCTATTATGGTCAGATATTTGTTGCGGTTTATTTCAAGTTTAGTAATTAGCACCTAAGTGTTATTAAACTGTGGAATGCTTGCTTCTATAAGCTATACTTTTATGTTTTGTTTATATAGTAAGGCTATACCACCTCCTCATTTGTTCTTCGTATCGCATCTATGTATATTAAAATCTAGTGGAAGAATTTCATTGCTGGTAATATCAGGTTTCTGTTAGTGTTATAATGTCAGGAGAGTAGAGAGATGGGTTAGCATGTAATAAGTGTACCTTGCTGACTATGCTCCTGACATTCATGTTAAGGAACATAAGGCTGGAACTACTGTGAGATATTAATATAGTATTATAGGGTGATGGAGTGGTGGGGTTGGTGGAATGCTGCTGTACGCATTTGGCACCTGTGTTGAGGTATATATTGCCAGAGAGTTTTAGCTGTGTATTAATGTGTAAAAGAAGTGTGGCGAGTTTAGATATGAGTTTGGTGTATTTGAGAGAGGTTAGAGATTTGGGGGTGAATGGAAGAAATTTTCTTGGAAAGTATCCTATGTAAGTAGTGTTATATAGATTGGAAGTAACAGTAAAGTTAAGAGGTGGGTGGTGGAGTTGAGAAGTTGTATGCGAAAGAGGAGTGATGATGTCGTGCAGTTGAATATGGCAGGATGTTAGTGGTAACAGTGTGTAGGGATAGTATCTGTAAGTGTTTGGTACTAAGGGGTGGCATTCTCTAGGTGAAGAAGGGGAAATTTGGCTTGGTATAAAATAATATTTTTGGTCTGGTGTAGAGAGGCAGAGCTGGAACTTAGGGGAATGGTGAGTTCAGTATGTAGATAAGATAAATGAGATTTTAGTACAGCAGGAGGTAATGCAAGGAGATGTATATTTAGTTGTTTTTAGTAAAGAGGTATGGTGGTTCATGTGTTTGCAGTTTTCTAAAGAGAAGTGAGGTGTGGTATAGGAAGTAGTTGCAAGTTTACTGGATAATGAGAGTAAGCATCAGGAATAGGTAACTGTCGTATGGTTTGTAGGTGATAAGTTTGGAGTAGAAGTGAAGAAGGTAAACTGTGATGTGATTGATTGAAAGTGGGCAGGGTGTGGTTTATTGCTTATAAGTCTAGATGTAGTGGGGGTGGGTGGTAATTGGGGGTAGGGTAGGGGAGTGGCGTGAGCCCGGGCAGAGAGGGATGAACCTGTCCAGGGACAATCACAACTACAGAAACAATTAGAAATACTACTGAATTCTTTACCAAACCAGTATATTATGACAGCAAAACTGTAAGCAAATGTCAAGGTACACACTTATATCATAATGGAAAGTGCCTGCTAATGGAAAGTCTGTAATATTTAACTCTACTTCAGAAAAATAGGGGCTATATCAGAGGAAGGTATAATGACTAGCTTTACATCATTACCATAGCTGAGGGGTGAAACAAGTTAATTAAATGATCTAGGTATGGAGATAGAAGGGGAGGAGCCCAGGAACATTTTCTCAGTGAGTTGTGCACACCACTTAACACTTGCAGTATCAGAGAAATTTTAATACACTTTAAAAAGTACTTTTCTATAGGCTGTGAGGACAAGAACGCTCTTCATGAGATGGTAAGTAAAGATTGAATTCAAGGTAATAGGAGACTTTAATGTTAGAAATACAGGATAATTGGTGAGGGGAGTATAATGTATGTAAAATGAAACAGTAGTGGCAGAAATCTGTAAGAAAACATAGTGGGATATATGGAAAGAAATAGGAGCAGATAAATAATTTTTATTAAAGTGAGAAGTACAAGCAGAACAGTAAATTAGACAGATGCTTAGTGAGTGGTACAATGTGGAAGGAGCTGAGGAAACTAGAAATAAGGCACATATATTTATCTGATCTCACACATGCACACACACACACACACACACAGCAGTAGAATGTGAGTAAAGAATGATAAAAGCACAGAATAGAGTTTGGAGGTAGAAGCTAAGGTGATGGTGCTGATGTGAATTAGGAAGTGATGGAAAATATGCTACTTGTAGATAAGGCAACTGAATATGTATATATATATATATATATATATATATATATATATATATATATATATATATATATATATACTTGCAAGGCAAAAGGTAGGCCACACACTTGTTAGAAATGTTTTTGTAGTGGTAAAAAAAAGAGCATACAATGTGTGTGAATCAGCAGAAAAATTATTGTTTGAATAAAAAGTGGTGGCTGAAAAGATGTGCAAGGCTGTATTATAGCAGTTGGTGTGAGTATGCAAGTGTTAGTGAGTTAAGCTTAGAGTAAGGCATTAGAGCTAGTGTTATGCATGTTTTGGGTTGTGCATGTTATACATTCTTATGTAGTGGTACTGTTAGTGAAAGAGTTTTTAGTAATCTAATGTGAGGTTACGTCCAGGGGTAGAGTTAGTGTTAGCACACATGAATAAGATGGTGGAGGGGTAGTGAATCCCTACTGCCCAATTTATTCATATCTGCTAACCCTAACCATAACCATAACCCTAACCCTAACCCTACTCCTCCCCCCTGCACCTAACCTTAACCCTACACATTCCATTATTAAAAAATTCTCTAACAATATCACTACTAACCCAACACTACAATACAACACACTGCACTAGCTAAAACCCACCTAGGTAGGGCTGCACTCCCAGACACCCCAACTCTATATACCAACTCCAGGATCAGACTACAGTGGGGAAATGGGCATAATCCCCATGTTGGGCAAGGTTTACTTGATCTTGGAATTCCTTCGTGGCTTGGCATGTTAATGTTCATGATTTTTGTCGAAGCTATGTTGTCTTCGGCATTTTGGAAATTCAGTAGACCCATATATATACTGACACCACATTACAGACTAATTCCATGTTAAACATCATGTTGGATGTGAGTTTATGTGCATATGCCTGTCAGAGAAGAAAAAAGCATGAGAAGGTTTTTCTAAAATGCTTATGACTTGTAATTTCATGTTCAGGACCACTTTGCCCACTTAATGCAAATCCAAGCATAAGTGCTTCATCAGTAGGGTGCTAATGATGACTGCTATTTCCATTCAGTCTCTCTTTCATTCATATTTTATCTCTAGATGCTATAGTAAAGAAAGAGATTGTTATGCTGAAAAATGGGGAAAACATCAGATAGTCAAAAGGATTGTGGAACTTGGAGTGTATACTCATAAAAGTACCCATCCACTATAAATATATGACAAAGTTAAGAATAAACCATACTAGTGAAACTCCAGTATTAATAAACTGTCTAACAAAAGAAGGAAAACAATGAAAAGCTGTAAAAAATTCCCATCTCCCTACCTCAAGACCTCAATGAAACATGCCAGCAAAGAACGAGAGAGCACTGTTAGAACAAGTGTGAGTATGAACTTAGGGTTGCTACAGATACCTAAGGAAACTACAAATATTACTTCACTTATGTTAGGAAACTAAGGAATAATGTTCAACAATGCACTGAGCTCATCCATAATAATATCACATATTCCATTCCCAAGGATATAATCACTATATTACCAAACACATTTAGTGCTAACTTTACCCACCCTACCCAACATTGTTCTATGCACTATCCCAGAAAATTTAGTTTCCCTTAAATCACCTTGCAACAGGCCTTAGAATGCTTGTCAAAGGCTAAATATAATGTTTCTATGTGAGCAGACAGCATTCTATGCTGCATGCTTACCAGGGCCTATTATTCACTATCCAAGTCTGTGCTTAAACTGTCTAGCCTCATCCTATCCACAGGCATTGTCCCTGATGTCTTAAGAAAAGCCACTGTGTCTCCTCTACACAAGGATGACCCCTCTACAAACTCAGGTAATTAGAGGAGCATTAGCCTCACCAGCATTATATACAAAGTTGTAGAATGTGTCATAACACAACTCATTTATGTAAAATAGCAGCTTAACTGATCTAGACCCAACACAGTCTGGTTTTATGAAGGGTAGGATCTGTCTCCTGAACCTAATTTATTTCTTTCAAAAGCTTTCAGAGGCTGTGGATATTGATCACTCTGTATATGCTGCTTATCTTGACCTGATCAACACTTTTGGCACTTTCCCTGATACTGATATTATTGAAAAGTTAGACAAACATAATTTAAACACTTACATTGCCTTCTGGGTTGCCAATTACGTATCCAACAGATCCCAAGTGGGAAAAAATTGCTGGTACCTACTATGAAAATCAAATTGTGACTATTTGAGTACCACAGGGATCACTGCTGGGCCCTCTCCTGTTTAACATTTGTTTTGCAGGTATCCAAGCAAATATCCCTGAAATGTGGTTAACCAAGTTTGCAGAAAACTGCAACTAGGCACTCATATCCACTGATACTAACCTACTCCAACAAGAGCTGGAGTTTGCAAATATCTGGTGTACTGAAAACATTCTGAAGCTAAATACAAAAAAGTGCAGCATAGTAGCATTTGGCAAAAAAAATTGCACCCACTTCATATATTCTAAATGGTACTCCTTTTCAAACATATACTCTAATAATGCTCATAACAGCTGGGTACGCCTCCAGGCGTTTCTGTAGTTATCTCTTACTGACATCTCTAGGCATCAAATGTTGCTTGTTCATATTTGCATTAATAATTCCAAAATCATGCTACATACAAGGTATCAGAAGACTGCATCTTAAAGCATACATGATGGTAAACACAATTGTATTGATATTTGACCTCTCTCTAATGCAGCTAAAGAAATATTGAATATTATTTGTATACTGTTTATTTGTATTGTAATAATTTTTGTATTTCTCTAAATATCTCAACATTCAGGTAAGACAGACAGAACTGCATAGCCTCATATGAAAGCTCAAAGATGTATGAAAAAAAATTCTGCCTGCAGTATGTATTTTGCTTGAATGGTTACTGCGATACCATGGGCAGCATCAGGGGTGCAGAGGTTAGCATTGCTGCCTCACAGCAAGAGATTCTCCGGTTCGATTCTCGGCTGGGGTGCCTTCTGTGCAGAGTCTGCATGTCCTCCCTGTGGTCACGTGGGATTCCTCCGGGTGCTCCGGTTTCCTCCCACATCCCAAAGACATGCAGTAGGTGGATTGGACACTCTACATTGGCCTTAGGTGTAAGTGTGTGCATGTGTGTGTGCCTTCTGTGGAAGGTTGGGTGCCAGGCTGGCAACTCGACACTGTAAAAACTCCACTGCCAATCATGAGCAGACAGATGATCCGCTGTGGCCACCCCTAACTGGGAAAAGCCGAAAGAAGAAGAAGGTTACTGTGATACCATAAGCTGTTTATACATTACAAAATGTATATTTACTGCCTTTATTTTGGTTTATAAAATCCAGTTTAAAGCATCAAACTGAATGAATGCTACTAATGTAAAGATTAATTTATCCTGAAAAGTTTGCCATTAATAGTTTTCTAGTAACACTTACAGTTTCAGAGATATGAATATCTGTTTGAACTGTAAGATGATTACTTCAATTTTCAAAGGTTTGAGCCACAGCCACTGGGAGTAATTATCATCATTATTATTGCTATCAGATTTGCATTGCATACTTTTTACTTTGCTACCTATATGAATGCTATTGTGCTTTATAACAATCTCTGATAACATGCGAGTATGTAGGGTTATTAGTTTAATACCATTCCAGTGTCTTACATAATTAAGATGAGCAGTATTGTCGCCTAAAAGTGAAGCATATTTATGGAATTTTACAGCTGCTTAGAATGTACACATAATACAATACATAGTAAGATTGAATTATCTGACCATTGGATATTGACTGTGTTGATTTCAGAAGCTTAACTGTTCATATTTTAGTATTTTTTGTTTATTGTATTACCAAACCTCTCAGCTGTCCAGATTGTCACAGAATGTCCACATTTTTGCCTCATATTTTTGGTCTGTTTCTGGTTTTCTGGCAAATCAATGAGGATTTAATTAATTAAATAGTGGCAGACTACTTGAGTTTCAGGTTTCATATTCTTCAGAAAATGCATGATAACACAAAACCTTTCATTCTAGCAACTTTCTAAGTTTATAAGAGCAAAATTGAAAACGTCCCTACTTGTGGGACTTTGTTGTCCCCCCATTATTTTTGGGTTTGTCCAGATTACTTGTGCTAAGAGGTTGAGAGGTATGTGTGTTACAGAAAAGCTCAATTAAAATTGTTGATTAAAAGATAAAATTATATTTGAAATCTCATTATATAGCTATACATTCTATTGAATCTACTGGATACTAGCTACAGAATCACAATGGACAGAAGACGTGATTGATACAAGACTAGGTGTATTTTAGTTTGATATTTTCAAATATGTTTTTCTTAGTTTGGTAGTGTTCTTATGCTACAAATATGATGTTGAGTCTTTTGACAGAGAAGTTAGTTACTACATAATTAACTGTTAAAAAGCAGGCATTTGCTTATAGCACTTAGAAGGAACAGCCTAGGACAAAGTTGAACAGGTGTATACCCTAGAGTAAGCTATGTCCTTTTGTACTTTAAACTGGAGTAACAAAAGAAATGGCTAAAGGGTTTGCTTGCTTTTTTTCATTCATCTTGGGTGGTTATCTGTATTGCATAATTTCCATGGTTGTGCACTCACACTGGTCCTTGCATATCATGCTCTACCATAGGAATAGTTTACTACATAAATGTACCATTGTGTTTGAAGTGCGTGAAATAACTGCATTAAGTGTTTGATTCATATATCTGAAAGTGCTGCTAGCGAACTTTTGCTCAATGTGAATTTTTCAGTTGTTTGCTACAATCATGAAAAGTGAGTAAAATTCAATGCAAAAAATGTTAAAATAGCTATACGACAATAATTCACTTCTGTTATTCCAAAATCAAAAAGCTACAGAAAGTGCTTTTGTACTCAAAACAGAATTCTTCAGTCTATGACCACAGTTGTACTGTTTTTTATTACTTTGAATAAATACAGTATATTGTTTTACTGCTATTTTATTATTTTTTTTTGTTTGTTTTTTTTATTCAGTTTTAATTATAAGCTGAGCTATTTTGTTGGTTTGTTTGAGACATTCATTACAGTTATCAGTGAAGCACTGCTACAGCTGAGCAGCAGAACATTAGTTGCTCTACAGCAATCATTTCTCGGAATACACCCCTACATCTAAATAATGGGCTTCATAGATTCATAGGTGTATACTAGGCTAATGATGACTAGGGCCTTTATTAGCCTAACCATGCAATCCAAATGTATCACACAATTTATTATGTATTTGAGGTTATTATATAGGGTGCATGTTAGCTAGGAAGTGATTTAATGGTTGCCTCTATCCATCACAGACATAGGTGCCAGATCCGGGCTGAATTTTTGATTTCCCATTCACTGGTCCAGGTTATGCTTGAACATGGTTAGGGGAATGGCTCTGCCTCATATGGATGGTAAGTCTATTCCAGGAAATGTGAATTTTCTGAAATACATATCTGTCCCTCCAACATGTCATATTTATTTTGTAAGCAAAATTTTGCTCCTTGTGTATTTCTTATGCTGTTCATTGTACAGAAATGCAAAAGGTCCATCAGAGTGGATTCCAACAATGTCCTGTATGCCAGGCATAGATCTCCTCTCAGAAGTCCATAGGAAACAAAGCATTTAGAGAGGGCTTTGAGGCAAACTGTATAGGACACTGTGCTTATGTCCTGTATTCTTTTTGTGAAGAACCTCTGTGGATGTTTCCAATTGTTGCATGTGATTTGTCAGGTACATACTGAAGGAGCTGTTATACTCAAGGATAGGTTTTATGAAGGCCAAATACAGAGGCACAATGACTTATCTGAACGTAGATACCATGACCTTACTTATAAATCGACTGATATAGAAGGACTTTCTTACTACCTTAGACACATCATGGTTGAATACTAGATTGCTATCTACATGTATCCCTAAATTCTTTACTACCGGGTTGAGTCTTTGGGGTCTTTTATCAGTGAGGTACTTTCCCAGAGTGGCTGATTTCCTAAAATGTACTATTTTGCATTTCTTGGCATTGACATTTAAGCCATGGTTTTGGCACCAGTCATTTTTTGAGTTAGACATTTATGTAAGATGTTAGTATCTTGGGAGGATTCTAGTTTGCAATCTTCTGCAACCTTGGTCAGCCAGAGGCCCATGATGTTGACATTTGCTTTCAAGAAGTAGATGACAAAGAGGAGCGGACCCAGAACAAAGCCCTGAGGGACTCCAGTAGTGACTGGCCTGATTGTGGAGGTTGTTTTGATGATCCTAACTTCCTGTGTCCCATCTGTGAACCAGCTGGCTAATTATTGTGTTACACAGGGGTATATACCTTATTCCATGAGTTTGTTTGCAATGCCCAAGTAAGGTATTATATCAAATGCCTTAGCCAGGTCAAAGAAAGCAGTGTGAACTCTTTTACCCTCATCCATTGCATTGGTGACCTTCTCAAATAAATTCACCAGGTTTAGAAGGCATGATTCAGAAAAGCCACAACCAGTGATAAGCCCTAACATGGGATGCTACCACTGTTGGTGGCCTTTTCTTATTCAGAGACAGGTCCACTGCAGTGATCCTATACTGTCTGTAGGTTCTCTACAGTAGCCTTCTCCTCAGTAGAACTCTATGCTAACGAGGCATGGGGGAGTGGCTGAGGCTAATTAGTCATGTGTTCTCCCCAGAAATGCCTGTGGTAAGTCACTTATGCAGATAAATAAGTTAGATTGCTTGGCAGAGTTAATTAACATGGCTAAAAGTTTGCACCCACCCATTACTTTCAATGGGTGAGATCATGCTAGAGGTAAATGACAGGGAGGTTAGCAGACAGATAGTGGATTGTGTGCATGTGCATCTGTGTGGCTGAGTAACGGGGGAGTGTGGGGGTTGTAGCCCCCCACTTATTCAGGTTATAAACTAGTTACTTACCCTTTTCATAGGGACTGGACAATATAAAACAAAACTAGGCAATATTAAACAGTACTGGGTGGGGGGCCATTCCCCCCACACTGCCAAACTCCCCTACTATAATATTCTGACTGTCAGAAATTTTCAGTGAAATGGATTTTCGGTGAAATGACACTGATCGATGTGTCTGTACATGAGGATGAATGTGTACATGTGCATCTGTGTGGTTGAGTATGTCAGTGTATGCAGAGGGATGAGTGGTCTCAGGTGTGTGTGTGTGTGTGTGTGTGTG
>NC_056729.1:926389311-926429311 GCF_019279795.1 Protopterus annectens
CCCCTTTTTTTTTTTTTTTTTTTTGGGGGTGGTTTTCCCCTTTTGTGGTTCTTGTGGTTTCTTCTGTCAACATTCCATTGTTTTCAGTGCCTTTACCTCATCTCCATTTCACATGAAATCCCTTAGAGTTATATTATCATATATTTAAGCTATGATATCTCAGTAACACCTCTCTTTATTGTTGTTTTGAAGACATCTTGTGGAAATAAATAAGAGGAAAATGTCCAAAATGTCTTAGATGTACCCTGTTGATCTTCTTCCAGGCATACATAAAATCAGACAGGAGACTCTTTATAATGAAATGCTTTAATATTTAAATTATTATCCCTGTGACAGAAAAGACAATCCCCAGGATTCACGAAGCCTCCATGTAAGAGTTTTAACTCCTACACGGAGGCTGCAGTTAAACGGAGTGATGTCAGCATGCTTTGCATATTCATGAGAGCATGCTGAATCACACCTAAGTCTAACACGGTCCGTGTAAGACAGTAGGGGGCATGTCCGTAGGCTGAGCCCTGCAAGCGGACATGCCCCCAGAAGTGTAAAAGTGCCCAAAGTAAACACCCACAACAGAGTCCACGGAAATGTGAATAAACACAACACAACACATGCCCCCACAGACTATGAACATAAAATATATATAAATGAACATGTTATATATTTTTTTTAAATTGTAAAGATGTTTAACCGTGAGTGCGCTCGTTTGCGTGCCCGTAGCGCAGCTACAGTTAGCAGTCAGTGGGAAAGCATATAAGAACTAAATATGCAAAATAAGCCAGGAAGCAACAGCGTAGCAGTAGAGATGTTGGCTGAAGAGCAGGCATTCATGGTTCGAGCCCCCACAACACCAATTTTTTTTTTCAAAATAAGCAGGAAACAAGTCCCTGACAAATATGTACACATAAAATCACAATTTATGTAAAATGTAATGAAATAGCCCATTTATATTGAAGACATGTGGGGTAACAAAAGAAGAAAAAATGCCAGATGTGCTCATAGCTGAGCTACAGTTTAACAGAGTGAGTGCATGTGCCCGTAGATGAGCAGTGGTTTAACTGGCGCAAAATGAGTGCCCGTAGCTGAGCAGTGGTCTAACACACTAAATCTATGTGCCCCTAACTGAACTGAGCGTAATATGCGTGCCGATAGCCAAATGAGGCTTAAAGCAGTGTACCCCATTTGCGCGGAGCTGCGCACCATGCAAACGAGCTAACCGACGGGCAGCATTGAGCAAGCCATATCAAAACTGCCTTTACACAGACACAACCCTCAGCATGTCTAGACATTCATGAAAAATAAAAAGCAGTGGCTAGGTTCGAACCCAGGATACTATACACCATAGTCAAGGTACCAAACCACTAAGCCATGACAGCAGTACCTAGAAATGCAATAATAGCTAATATATAGGAATGAATACAAACTGGAGCATGACAATGCAGGTTTACTGAAGTTGATACAATTCCAAAATGGCCAATCACAGATATGTGCGGGAAAAACGGACTATATAAGCCACATAGGCGGGAATACACAGCATAAACAATTGTAGAACTGACCTGCAGGCAGAATGACAGGAGTAGGAGAGGGTAGTTGCTATCGAGCACAGAGGTGGGGTGTTGAGGAGTCCAGGTACATGGTCTGGCTCCTAGTCCATAATCATGAGGCCCAACTCATGCAGGGCCAGGTCCTCTGGGGAGCATACAGGGCCGAGACGTGGGACCGGATGGCTCATGATCTCACCAGTGCCACAGGGATTCCAAGGACTGGTGAGCAGGTCCGTCACCACCATGCGGACCTGAAGAGATGCAAGCAGGACCAACTGAACCTTTGGATCCAGGAGGCCCGGCAAACACCTAATGCCCCACTACTGAGTAAGTAACATTTAATTATGTATGTAAGAAATTAAACTAGCTGATATTATGGAGATGTGTATTCCAATATTACTTCATTTATATTACAGCTGCAGGTGTCCGTTCTGCGAACCCCAGAGCCTATGGCGATAGGCTGGTGCGGTTGCGCCACCAGGCAGGTCAGTAATCCACTACCAGTAACTGTAAAGAAATATAAAAGTATGACAGTCAGCAAATGAGTGCAGTGTAGTCAGTAAGGAATAAAATCTGCAAGTAACAGTGTGAAAGTGTATGCAAGTATTGCTTGATTACAAAAATGTGTTTCAGCCTGTAAGTTTAACCAAAAAATGAAACTGTCTGACATATATTCTGAAATAAAAATGCCCTACCTGTAAGAAAATAGTACACAACCTGCAGCAGGCTGAAAAGTATAGCTGCAGAAGATGATGAAATCACGTGTGAAATATATCCCTGTGGAAATACTGAAACATGACAGAAGTGAGACTGCTGGAAAGGATTGTAATAACTACTGGTAAAACATGTCAATAAAGCCTAGAAGTACCATCCTGAATAGTAAAATGAAAGCAAGTGAGAGAGTGAGAAAGTGTCATGAATCCAGCAATACAGTAGTAATAACCCCTGAATAAAGTATACTGCAGTCAAGATAGAATGAAATGCATGTGAGATTCAAAACCAAACAGCAAAATCTGTTCAAAGTGTTGCTGCATCTGGAATGTGTATCCCAAAATCTGGATATGTTGCTCTCAGTCTGCAATAGGCAGATAGGATGATTGTCTGAAATACCAAACATCCACACTTGTCTACAGCTATATAAAGCAAATGTAGCAGGATGATGTTGCTGAACAAAGCTAGATATGAATGTGTATGAAGAACCATAAAATGTATATTGATGTTGCAGTAACAGTCCTATCACCAAGTTGAAATAGTTATCATATAGGAAACTGTAGTTAGAACAGTAGTGTGTATATAACTGTAGCTATTAGAAATGTACAGCATATGTATTGTTATTCGAAGGTGTTAATATTACTTTCTTTATCCCACCCTATAACCACATATAACCCATTCCACGTGAAAATGGTATGTGCAATCACAATTAACACCCCTGGACGTTTGTCCTGTTGGGTCATATATATTTGCATGTCCGTTGATGCATCTGCCCTGTTCATACATCCACACCTGATGGCCTGTTGTCATCAATTAACCCTGCATGTTGTTGGACTGTGTATTTCTGTTCAAATTATGCACGTGTTATGCACACTGTTCAATGGTGTGAATACCTGGGTGTTTGGTTAATGGGAATACTAATGCATGCTGTTACAACTAATTGTGAATGGTATTATATGTCACTAACCCAAACTGTCATGACATAATGCAAAACATAGGACGACAGGGAAGGCGGGTTCCAGCGGACCCACCTCTCCCACCTCAGCTGGCGAGTGCACCTGGCACTAGTGCCGAGTCCGGACCCTCCTCCGGTGGCCCTGTGCCACCTGCTGGTGGAAGCGCTGCAGGGGATGGGGCTCGCCCCCCCTCTGCAAGTGTGGCCGGAGGAGAACCACCACTCACCCTCCGTAGCGTCCGGACTGTGGTGCGTAGGGAGATTCAGGACTCTGTTCTCGAGACCCTACGCCAGCTCGAGGCATGGGTGGCGCAACTAATGGGCATGCCTGTTGCCCCGCCTACACAGTCCCCAGCACAGCCCCATCCTGGGCAGTGAAGGAACAGTGGCAACTGCCTATGGGTGGGGATATCAGTTCTACTGTTGCCATCTGTGGGCTCATGGGCTCTGGATATCCAAACCTCCGTCCCCGTCAATTGTGTAACCCCCCCACACGTGTCATACACTGCCCCTGTATGCATCTTGTTTGTCTTGTCTGTTTACCTACCCAACCTACCTCCCCAGCTGTACTGACTTCCTTCACCTGACATACCACTCTCACCTGAAAAAAAAAAAAAAAAAAAAAAAGGGCACTCTGTACCCACAAAAAAATTACGCCCCATACATAGCTGCCCATTCCGCACACATGTCTGCTGGACATGGAACCTATCAATTACAATTGGCTGTACAACAAGTATTATTGTTGTCCTGACACCTCTCTCAGGGGTGGAAGGTTTCAAATGTCACACCAAATTACATACATATGCACAGCTGTTGCTGATGAAGAAATGGGCAGCTATGGGCCTTACCTACATCCCTCCTGCACATCCCAAGCTTGTTTCCCTACTGTCTTACCCTCTTTGTGACCCCTTTTTCACCACTTTCCTGTCTCCCCATTTCTTTTCTTTCAAAGAAAATAGCGGGTGTCAAGACTAAGCACGTTTAAGGGTTGTAAGCGGGTGTCTTGCGAGCTAACCGCCAGTGCGCATGCGTGAGCTCCACGCAAACCAGTGCTAACCCGGTTACAACTGCTTAAAAGTGCCTTAGCCACTTTGATTGACAGGTCCTGTACTCAGTTCAAAAGCAAAATAAAATCCCACTGTGAGTCCCGAACCCAGGAAACAGTACTCTGCATGACTTACCACTAAGCCATGACTCTTATACAAGAACATTGTGCTAAAATAAATATATCATGCAATAGTAGGAATGAATGTAAAGGGAATATAGATGTGTAGTACACAAAGCATGCCATTTAGAATTACTATCAAAACTAGTGGATTTCCATAATAGTAGTGTGTGAACAGAAATAGCCATGCTAGTTGGAAGCTAGTAGGTAATAATGTCACTATAGCACCTTGCAAGCCACACACATACTCACAGCAGGATAATCTCTGCCCATACCCCACAACCTCTTACAGGAACACATCTGGACCAAGTAATAAAATATGTGGAGCAAAGGCCCAAAACCAGGGACACATTACAAATAATGTTACAACAAACGCAGACAGTTCAGAGAGTAACAGGGTCTGCACTTTGCGGGATATTTGGAAGGGTATGTAGTCTGAAACTTGAATGTTTGTCACCATATTCTGACTTGAGCCCAGAGTGATTTGCCAGAAAAAGGTGTGCATGAGATATTGACCAAAATATGAGGCAGAAATGTGGACAACCTGCAAATATCTGTACACATGACGGGTCTGACACCACCATATTTGAATAGTTAAGAGCCTAGACATAGCAACAGTGAATGACTTACAGGGATGCCCCACAGACTCCAATTGAAATGTACAAACAGTAGGCAGAAAGGTGTAACACATGCAATGGTAACTATGGAGTCCTGAAAGTATTCATCACTTGCATGGCAGAAAAAGTGTAGTAATACATATGCTCATGCTAACCCACAGTCACAACTTCAGCATACCATACATTTTAATGGGTGTACCCCACTGATATGTACCATTCCATGAGGCACATAACAGATGAACCTGAAAGTCTCTGGGGCCTGCTCAGCAGCATACTCAAATACCCTAATAGATATCAAGGCCCACACCATGGCCAGACCACACTGCATGCTGTAACACCCTAGCAGATATAGCAAGCATTCCAAGGTGTGAATGTACATGGAAAATAGGAAAGCTACAGCAGCACACTACAGGCAGGACACCTAGCAGGCATACAAGTAGTGACTGTAAAGGACAACTATTGAAGCCTTAGCAACAAAGTGCAAGTAAAAGTGAAAGAAAAGCACACACACACATTAACAGTAGTAGTAGTTGTAGGTGTCAGTGTACATACACAGTTAGTACAGGAAACTGGAGAAATGAATGGAGGAATGTTAATCTAGAACACACCTGGAAATATGAGAGAGATACCAACCTTTACACTCACAGAACATTGTCCACAGCATAACAGCATGGTCCCTGCCCTTAAAATCTGAAAGGGCTACGCCTATCTCACATACCTTTTTATAGCACTGTTCTGAAATCACAGTGAGAATTGCAATCAGTACACAACTGGCTGCATGCAATTAGCAAATGCTGGCTAACAATTGGTGCAGAGGCCATCACATGGGCATATGCAGATACCTACAAAAGTATGCTGTACTCCCAGTCCACACATGCAATACTTTCATTGCACCCTGAGAAGGACGTGAGAGACAGACAGACAGAGAGAGAGAGAGAGAGAGACAGAGACAGACACAGAGAAAATTTCAATTAAGCAGACACAAACAAATTGTTCAGCAACAGCCACCTGAAAGCTGACAACTGGGAAGTGGAGCAGCAGGACAGAGAACCAGACGGCAACACAAGCAGCTGTGACAAACACAGATAATGTAAAGTAATACTATAAAGGTCTACATACTGTGAACCCTCCATATGTGTCATTGGTCTGTATCCATATGTATATGAAGATGTGTAAAGGGCAGGGGACATACAGCAACTATCAGTGAAGGCTGTACATACATTTGTATGTAAGAGCATCTATGTGCACATATCAATGTTGGTTGATTGTAGGTTGTAGTGCCATGTACAAAGTAGGTTT
The DNA here is from genome assembly GCF_019279795.1 of Protopterus annectens. Lineage (NCBI taxonomy): Eukaryota > Metazoa > Chordata > Ceratodontiformes > Protopteridae > Protopterus > Protopterus annectens. The sequence continues at coordinate 926,395,600 of NC_056729.1, forward strand.
CACAGTTATGTATGTTTAGCAGTATGTTAGTGTGTGTATACAGTATGGTAGACAAACATATTGATATACCTGTCTAACATATGGATACGTATGTATGTCAACATATGTATGTGTGTATATATATATATATATATATATATATATATATATATATATATATATATGATATGCATATATGTATACATACATAGAGAGAGAGATGTAGGAATACATAGACAGATGTAGATAGAATATTGTACAAACATATCTATGTAATGCACACATACAGATATAGATATATGTAGATACATATACATAGACAGACTGATCTGACTATCTACAGGTATGACTGTATATGACGACCTTCAACACAACCTGTCCCACCCTCTGTCACTCACACCCCCTCTGTGTCCCCCCCACCACATCTATAGCAATATATGTACAACAATATATATATGTGTATATGTATACAGACATATATATATATATATATATATATATATATATATATATATATATATATATATATATATATATATATATATATATATATATACATATAGATCTATATATATATATATAAATATACATATAGATAGAGAGAGAGAGAGAGATGCATATAAATTCTGAGTGAGGCACATGTGTACAGATGTATTGCAACAGGTGCCTGGTGACAAAGGCATGGAGTGAACACCAGTGTCAAAACCGGAGTACCATACCACATTCCAAATCACCTACACCAGTAACCACCAGATATGTGATTGGCTGCCCACCACTGCATGTGTCAGGGTGAACAGGGTCATAAATGTGTACAATAGTGGCCCCAATGATATTCACAGTGGCACACTATCCCTGGAATACCTGCACATGGTATGTGTCAGCGGACATGGTGTGTCAGCTATGGACATGTAGGTCGGTGTACCCCTCCACACCACATAATGGATGCCATGGTATGGACCTCACATGACAGCTACAGATATGGAGAAGGACACAGTGACATGTACAACATTGTGACAATGCACTCAAACACATTACCAATGCACAGTGACTGACAACACCACAGAGTACACATATACTACCCACAAAGAGGTTACCACTCCTGGATTTACATATGTAAGTCACACCCATGACAGATGTCCAACAACCATAGTAGCACCTCACACCATCCACAACCTAATTGTCTGCTGTGTGTCGTCCGTGCCACTGCAATAGAGTGCACATGTGGAGGTAAAAGTTCCTACCCACAGATAAGACATACCCTGCAATAAACCACATAGTGTTAAGAAGCAAGACTCCCCATGAGTACATGTCACACATACCCCTGCTGAATGTTAGTCAGATAGGTAATATGCCATATGAGTCACCCTGTGTAACTGTGTGACAGCAGCAGGTACCATCACACCACATGTGTCACAATGGTCAGGGTAGCAGAACAGTACACTGCTGTAGTCCCAGGGGCAATAGCATATTGTATAGTATTGTATTGTAATGTAATGTATTGTGTTGTATTGTATTGGTATGTTGAGGTGCCTCCTTCGTGGAGTGGAACCACTGCTGCTGTGCGCCAGTGTACAGGTACATATCCTGTAGTCAGGCTAGTGTTACATAGCACTTCTATGTGTGTTTAGCTCCTGTCAGAGTTTATGTAGCATGCAACTGGGGATACCATCAGGTCCCATTCATGATGTGTATTCTGCTGTCCTGAAGGTGGCTCTCACCTGGACATCTTTGATGACAGGGAGGTTACAGTCAGCTGGGATAACTATGTCTTATTTTCGGGGAGAGGGCGGGGTGACACCTGCACTGAACCTGTCTGCCACAATGTTGTCAATATCTGTGGTGTCAGTGAAATATGTGTTGTTGTGTACTAACTATGGGCATAGAGGATGGATCCTGACCAGGTTGCTAACATAACTGAAGAAGGCCTTCTGGTTACCTGTAGTGTCCCTCTTGATTTCCCTCTCAGAGTTGCCCATGGATGTTTGTATGATGGAAAATAGATCCTTACTAATGCTGCTCAGACATGCCCCCCCTTTATGGAATTATGCTCTGTCTTGCAGTAGCTTCCATCTTCTGTAATACAATCTGTCTATGGCTGGGGTCCACCAGACAGGATGCTGTCCCTTTGTGGAGAGTGTCTTGGTCATATATGGGATTGCATGATCCATGCATTCTCAGAGATGTCTGTAGAAAGCAATTGCGTAGGGGTCAGCATTGTGGGTTGTATCTGCCACCGGCCAAGTGGGCTGAAAGGATACCATGTCACTGTTACAAAGTGTAAAGTTTGCATCTGTAATGTTATGCACTATAGTCGTTTGTGCTTTTGGTGGAGGTGGGATATGTATATCCAGGGCAATCAGTGTGTGTTCAGCTCACAGTAGTTGATGATGTAGGCCATACAGTACCTAGATACAAACCCCCAGAGTGAGGAGGTGCTCTTGACCTGAATCAGTGTTCTGACTGCTGGGGTTTGGTAGTATGTCGTATGGAATGTGCCAGGTACTGTTGCACAGTTGCTGGCTGAGCACTGATACCTGGCCATTTACATGTGTATCCACCAATAGACAGACAGATGCTACATATGTGAGATATGTTGTATCATAACAGTCGAGTAGCATGTGTAGTATGTGTGCCAAATTCTGCTGACATATATTGCTGATATCAGGTTATTTTCTTTCTCAGGTACATGGCCCACCCGCGGAATCCCACTTACTCCACAGCTGAGGATGAGGAGATACACCAGAGCCTGCTGTGGGATTATGCAATACTCTTTTCCCGCACCAGCCAGAATCAGCAGGAGAGGGCTGCACTGTGGCAAGACCTTGTCCGTCGGGTAAATGACATTGGCACGCATAATAGGACATATGAGCAGGTACGACATCACTGCAGCGATTTAATCAGACATGTCCGTCAGCGTGCGTTGGATATCCACATGCAACAGGTCGCCACAGGTGGTGGGGTGGCTACACATCCCCCACTCACCAGACTGGAGGGACTACTCATGAGTGTAGTGGCTCCAGTCCACCAGCAACAACAACAGCAGCAGACATGCATTATGATGGAGGCTGGAGCCACGCAGCAGCAAGACAGTGAACGTGAAGGTAATATGCCGTATGTATAGTTGACTGTTGTGTACACTGGTAGTTAGTGCATGTGTGAGGTGTGTCCTTGGTTTGTAGCTGTCACCATAGTATTTAATGTGCAAGTGTGATATCCTCAATATTAGCAGCTGACCTGTGAAAGGCGACTGTTGTACTACTGACCTGTATCATACTCAGTGACAATGGCACAGTTGTGCCCACTGATATTAGTTTCTTCACGTCTGCAGGACCCTCTGGTATAACAGCAATGCAGCCTATCCATGCTGGTGAGTGTGTATTAACAATTCCTGTAATAGTGTTGATAGTAATAGTACTATTTGACTCACTTCGTAGTGCTCTTTGTATGCATGTAGGTGTGTCTGTGTCTGTGTGTTGATATCACGCATACTGAGTACTGTACAATTGTGTGAAACTGTGTGCATGTGTGCATGTGTGCACCTGTGCACATGTGCATGTGTGCATGTGTGCATGTGTGCATGCGTGCACCTGTGCATGTGTGCATGTGTGCACCTGTGCATGTGTGCATGTGTGCACCTGTGCATGTGTGCACCTGTGCATGTGTGCATGTGTGCATGTGTGCACATGTGCATGTGTGCATGTGTGCATGTGTGCACCTGTGCACCTGTGCATGTGTGCATGTGTGCATGTGTGCACCTGTGCATGGGTGCACCTGTGCATGTGTGCACGTGTGCATGTGTGCATGTGTGCACCTGTGCATGTGTGCATGTGTGCATGGGTGCACCTGTGCATGTGTGCATGTGTGCATGTGTGCATGTGTGCATGTGTGCACCTGTGCATGTGTGCATGTGTGCATCACTGGTAATGTGTAGACATTGTAAACTGTGTTTCCTGTTTCCCTCCCACAGGTTCTGTTGCTGCTCTGGTGTCATGTAGCAGGGAACCTGAATCAGGTGCCGTGGGTACTGATAATGATGACATCTGTGTAATGGCACAGGAAAGTATGCCAGGGTCCGCCATTGGTCAGCCGATTGACAGTACACAGCTGTTGACCCCATCAATGCACACAGTTATCCTGCCAATACACCCTTTGTCACCAATGTCCCTAGGTGATGGATAGCATACAGTGGGCATTGACCAGGGTAATGTGGTATCTGTGGCACATGCCTCCCCACACAGCAGCTATGGCCATGGCCCAGAGATGGTACCACACAGACAGATGTCTAGGGGTTCTCGTGGGAGCATCCGTGGGCATACTGCCCCTGTCAGATGTGCCCACAGAGGTCTTACAACCTCAGCTATGTTTCGGGCTGTCATGCAGGCACAGTCACATATGGAACGGTACACCAGACAGGGTCTGAGGGAGCTGACAGCATGTCGCACAGCCATGACTGACAGTATGCGTGACATTGCGGCTGCCATCCGTGATTTCACCGATGTCATAGACAGACATTGTGGGGACATATTAGACCGGTTCCACAACTACATGTCCATGAGCCAGGGTGATGGTGGGCGGTTGAGGCATCGACGTGGCCGTATGCCAGCAACAGCAGCAGCTGGCAGTCGTCGCGGATGACAACAGGGCTGCGGCTGCCCCCGTAGTGCCAGCAGCAGCCCCAGCAATGCTGGGTCTGTGCTGTCATCAGACCGCCCCAGGAGACCACGTGCACATGGCTCTGGCCGGGCCCTACAGGGATCTGTGTCCAGTCAACGAACACCTGCTTCTGATGACAGTACCCAGTCTGGGTTGGTACTGGATACGGTCCATAGCACCCCTGCAAGGCACAGGTACCATGTCCGTGGCCAGAGACACTGATCTGTATGACCTGGCAGGTACAGTCTGTGGCTGTCCACAAACACCAGTATATGGCAGCCATGAGGTGGAACTGTGTGCATCCATATGCACATGCGAATTGACAACACCTAGGGCTACTGCATACATGCACACACTGCATCAGCATTGCCCCACCTTCTACTGCTGTCCCTCACCAACACACATACACATACATGTCAATTGGTGGTATCGGTGGCTGACTCAGGCATACCAAGTTTACACCCTGTGCATATGATGAAACTGTGCCACCTCCTGCAATCTGTAACAACTGTGCAGGTACAGGTTAACATGTTGCTGATGCACAGGGTGACCACATAGATGTGTAGTAATAGTCGGTATATCACAGCATGCCTGATGCGGTAAGTGTGTGATTGTCATGTCCTGTTGTCTACACCCATGGTAAGTACCATAGTGTATCATCTGCACATATTGGCATACTGGTGGTAATGATGTCAACAGAAGGCTACATACATAGGTAGCACAGGGGATAAGGTAATGAATGTAGTAATACGCAATGATGGACATGTAAATTGCAAGTGGCATGTTGCCCACACTGGACTCTGCAATGCAGATGTTTGAGGATGTTGATATGTGTGCAGTACCACACGACTGGTACAGGACACACAGGAGCACCCTAGCACTGATAGACAGCCCCAACACACAAAACTAACTGTCACAGGAGGGAGACCCCCCATATATGTCAGGGATACTGTGGTGGCAGGCCAGGTAGCATACATCCTACTAAGTATGGAACCACTAAGTGAAGGCTCAGTGTCTGTTATTTGACATGTGTATTACTGCAGGTATGAGCGCATGGGTTTCCATCCAGTTATTGTACATCCTGACAGTACATGGTCTGTACACTTGTGTGCACTGAGACTGGACCCTAGCCATCTGACCCGTATATTTACATGTACATGTGCATAGTGCCTGCATATTTGCAGTGTTACCTACTGGAACTGGTACAGCTTGTTTGTTGTACAATGGACTACATGCAGCCCTGTTTACTGTAGCTTTGTTTGCATGCATGTTTGCTTGCAATTACCCTGGAATACTGATCACACCTGTAATGCATAGTTATAGAGCTTCTGTGGACTCCTAGTGCCATCTGCATAGCTTACTATATGTATGTCTATGTCCCACTTGACAGGATGTCACTGTTTGTCCTGTTCACATGTACATTGCCTGTGACACAGTGCATATGACTTATCTGGCATGTGTCCACGTGAGCAGTCATATATGCTACTGCTAACTAATCACAGGCACTACACCTTCACATATTCATCTTCTGTTGAACTACCTGCTTCGCTAGGGACGGCCTGCACCTGTCACCCCTGGGCTTTCAGATATTGGCAAAGGCTCTTGCTAACCCCATAGTGCCTATGTTAGGCAAGGCTCAAATGACAAACCCACCTTCATAGGTATCACAAGGGATAAGAAACTAAGAGTAATGCTACCCAACGCCAGAAGTCTAAACCTCCAGATGCATGCACCCAAAACACTCCTTGGCATGGAGAACATCGATATCTGTGCAGTAACAGATGCCTGGTTCAGGGCTACTGAGAGCACACCAGCACTACCAGGTATAACCTGGTTGATTTCTTTGAAACAGTCACCAAGGCCATTGACGAGGGGAAGGTGGTTCACACAGCCTACCTGGACCTCGCAAAAGCCTTCACAACAATACCCCACTTGGGCATTCTAGAGAAGCTCACCAGCTTAAATATAAGTCCCTATGTCACTAGATGGATTGCACAGTGGCGAATGGACAGAACCCACATGGTTAGAATTGCTGGAGTCATGCCAGACTCCAAACCAGTTACGAGTTGTGTCCCACAAGGCTCAGTCCTGGGACCTCTCTTGTTTGGCATATATTTGTTGGAGGTACAGGCCAACACGGATGGACTGCGGCTGACCAAATATGCAGATGACTGCAAACTGGCCACCATAATCGACTCTCCAGCCGACACAAGCATCTTCCAAAGGGGCATCATAGAAACAGACAACTTGTGCCAGAGCCATGGCCTTCAGCTGAACAGTGTTTAGAAAGAGGAATGTGCATCCTGTAGTTTGTTCACCTAGTTGCCAAAAGGGACATTTTCCTCACACACACTAAACCCCCTCAGCCAAACAAACACACTTGCCATTTGCAGGATTCAAACCCCTACCTAACTATATTATGACACTTGAGACAGATGCATTAGCAGAGCGCACTATTCACATTACTGGGAGGGTTTCCTTCTCTTGCTGTACTTATAGGGTGCTGACATCATCAGTGTTTAGAAAGGGTAATGTGCATCCTGTAGTCTGTTCACCTAGTTGCCAAAAGGGTCATTGTCCTCACACACACTAACCCCCCTCAGCCAAAAACACACACTTGCCATTTGCAAGATTCAAACCCCTATCTGACTATGTTATGACACTCAAGACGGACACATTAGCAGAGTGTGCTATTCACATTACTGGGTGGTTCCCCTTCTCTTGCTGTACTTATAGGGTGCTGACATCATCAGTGTTTAGAAAGGGAAATGTGCATCCTGTAGTCTGTTCACCTAGTTGCCAAAAGGGACATTGTCCTCACACACACTAACCCCCCTCACACTTGCCGTTTGCAGGATTCAAACCCCTATCTAACTATATTATGACACTTGAGTCGGACGCATTAGCGGAGCACGCTATTCGCATTGCTGGGAGGTTTCCCTTCTCTTGCTGTACTTATAGGGTGCTGACATCATCAGTGTTTAGAAAGGGAAATGTGCATCCTGTAGTCTGTTCACCTAGTTGCCAAAAGGGATATTGTCCTCACACACACTAACCCCCCTCAGACTTGCCATTTGCAGGATTCAAACCCCTGCCTAACTATATTATGACACTTGAGTCGGACGCATCAGCAGAGTGTGCTATTCGCATTAGTGGGAGGTTTCTCTTCTCTTGCTGTACTTATAGGGTGCTGACATCATCAGCATTTAGAAAGGGAAATGTGCATCCTGTAGTCTGTTCTCCTAGTTGCCAAAAGGGACATTTCCCTCACACACAATAACCCCCCTCAGCCAAACACACACATTTGCAGGATTCAAACCTCTACCTAACTATGTTATGACACTTGAGACGGATGCATTATCAGAGTGCACGATTTGCATTACTGGGAGGTTTCCCTTCTCCTGCTATACTTATAGAGTGCTGACATCATCGGTGTTTAGAAAGGGGAATGTGCATCCTGTAGTCTGTTCTCCTAGTTGCCAAAAGGGACATTTTCCTCACACACAATTGCATACACACTAACCCCCCTCAGACAAACACACACACTTGCAGGATTCAAACCCCTATCTAACTATGTTATGACCCTTGCGATGGACGCATTAGCAGAGCGCGCTATTCGCATTTCTGGGAGGTTTCTCTTCTCCTGCTGTACTTATAGAGTGCTGACATCATCGGTGTTTAGAAAGGGGAATGTGCACACTGTAGTGTGTTTTCCCAGTTGCCAAAAGGGACATTTCTCTCCCACAGACTTACACACACACTAACCCCACTCACACTGAGCATTTGCAGGATTCAAACCCCTACCAAACTATGTTATGACACTTGTGATGGACTCATTAGCAGAGCATGCTATTCGCATTACTGGGAGGTTTTTCTTCTCCTGCTATACTTATAGAGTGCTGACATCATCGGTGTTTAGAAAAGGGAATGTGCATCCTGTAGTGTGTTTTCCTAGTTGCCAAAAGGGACATTTCTCTCCCACAGACTTACACACACACCAACCCCACTCACTCACACATTGAGCATTTGCAGGATTCAAACCCCTACCTAACTATATTGCGACACTTGTGATGGACACATTTGCAGAGCGCGCTATTCACATTACTGGGAAGTTTCGTTTCTCCTGCTGTACTTATAGGGTGCTGACATCATCGGTGTTTAGCAAGGGGAATGTGCATCCTGTGGGGAGGCAGACACCAAGCACACTCTGGCTAAGCTGTCATTCCCTAGGGCAAACAGCCTAGTGTTGACCTCTACACCCATATGTTTAATTGTCAAATGCACATTATTTGTTGCTGATAGACTGTTTGCACATCTTTATTGCCATAGCATTCCCTGTTTGTATGAACAACTTGTGCATCTGTGGAAGATGTTTGCATATGGGAGGGATCCACTATATCTCGTATGTCTCTGTAGTCATTTAACTGTGTGCACTGGGCAGACTGCTGTAATGTAGTTGGTTCCTGGAATAACACGTAAAAATACCAGATATGTGTGTCCAACTGCTAAATGGAGATTTGGCCTAAGTGTGTGAGCATGCCCAGTTCAGCCTTCCCATGGCATGTTGTCTGACATATGTCTCATTTATCAAAGTGTGTGAGCATGCCCAGTGTGAACATTCCATATGTTGGACTCTGCAGCCCACCACATTTGTGGATAAGTGTGAGCTTCAACAAATATCACCCGTTTATGGTTGTGTGTTGTGTGTCATGTTGTGTAGTTACTGTACAACTGCTTTGTGTGTGAACACAACAGGATTATACTGTGCCTGCAGTGTTTGCATGGGATACTTTGCATACAGTTGTCAACATCCTTTCACACTGACCTAACACTGTAGTACTGTATAGTGTACTGGTAGTACTTTGACTGCGGTGGACAGTATCCTGGGATTTAGTGCTATCACTGCTTTACATTTCGATAGTGAGCACAACAGCCTGGTTAGGGGCCAGTTGTGTACATCTGACCATGTTGCATTCTGTTCAGATATGAACTACTTAAACCAGGCTTGTCCAACATTGGTAGTGTATTCCACAACATAGGTGTACATTTGCAAACACTAGCGATGTGCCCTAGTCCATGTCTAATGCTAGTTGGAGAGTGTGTTTGTCCTTCAACACACATTGTAAGTGGAGTTTGCCATGACATATGTCATGGTTAGTATACTGTGCCTCTGTCTACCTGTGATATGACAGTGATACCCAGGATAAAGCTACCATCTCCCATCCACTCATCAAGATTCCTATTGAGGAAGATTGATAAGTGACTCTATGGGAAGCCTGTACTGGGATTTCACTCATGGGTGGGGGTGGCTTCTGTGTTATGGATCATGCAGTACAGCTTGTCCAATGTAAGTCAGTGCTGGGGTTCAGGTCTCTCATGTGCATAGCTCACTGCCATTCAGATTGTACAAGGTGCAGCATGTTTATTGATACCAGCAACACAGGCAACACATGGCATCTGTGCAAGCTGTTTGATACTCCTGGTGAGGTACTGTTGGGGACTTTACGGTTGATGGAGGTGTCTGCTGAGGTACATCCCACAGGGGCTATTGTAGTCAATTGTACCGCTGATGAAGGATGACTGCAGAGCCACAATGACCTCCCCTTATCTAGATCTGACAACCTTCATGATTAGGTGGGTATATGGTATGTTTCTGTAAACACTACAGCACATGTTTGTCCAATGCAGGATATCTATCACCTTGTGTCCCCAGGTCTCTCATTACATGTTATCTACATAATGGGTTAACACCTATGTGGTAATTGGTGGGCACTTACTGTATATCCACGGGGGTTGACTATACACTTTTCTGCAATTAGCTTGCTGACATGGCTATGGCACCAGTTGTCTGTTTCTATGTGGCCCTTTTGTGGGATGCTTGTGTCAGCTGGTGGATCATATGTGGTGAGCAGTTTGTAGTCCTCTGCAAACATGTTCAGACACAGTCCTTCCATGTTTGCCTGTACCTATGGGACATATATACCAGACGAGGGGCATCCCAGGACCAAGCCTTGTGGGATGCCAGTTATATCTGGTTTGTAGTCTGACATGGCTGCAGCATGTCTGACTATGTCTGTTCTGCCCTTGGTCTGGTTTGTAACCCCTCTACTGACATAGGGGTTTATATTTAAGCTGGTGAGCTTATCTATAATGAACACGTAGGGTATTGTATAGAAGCCTTTGCAAGGTCCAGCTACGCTGTGTGGACCACATTGCCCTCATCAATGACCTTAATGACTGTTTCAATTGAGTCAAACATGTTTAGGGGCAGGATCTGCACTTAAGAAAGCCACACTGGGTAGGGTCCGGTGTCAGTAGGTCCCCAATATCTTTATGTCTGTGGTACATGCTGATCCTTTCCATAGCTGTGCAGACCGAGCTTCTCAGGATTCTGGGGTAGTAGTTTTCAGTATCCATTCAGGCAACACCTTTGTTGAGAAGGACCACTGTTGTTGTACACTGCTCTTTGGGTACATATTCTGTGGTAAGGCTGACATTGAGCAGTAATGTGACTTGGCATTCCATTCATCTTGGAGTCTATGTTGCACTAAGCCCAGGACACCATCTCATACCATTGCTGCTGTGTGTTTTGCTTTGTAGATGCTGGCTGTTACCTCAGCATCTGCAATGTCAGGGGCCAGCAGTCTGCTGGGATAGATATTCTGCATTCGGGGGGGGGGGTGTATGCACCTGTCAGGATGTATGTTGGCAATATGTGTGTGTGTTTGTGATATTTGTGTGATTCAGAGCATATCTGTGAATTCCCAACATGGTTCCTACCATCAGTTGTGAAAGCCTTGGGATTATCCTTAGTGTCCTGTACAATTTGTATCTTCATAGGTTCATAGGTTCATACTAGGCTATCCACCCTAGGGCATTTGTTAGCCTAGCCAGAGTGTGTGTGGCTTTTGCCACCCCTTGCTATGTGAATATTATGGCTATTTATGATTTGCTTTGCTGTGCCTCTGTCTGGACATGACACAGTGAAGACCCCCAGTGTAACTCTACAATCATCCATCCACTTGGCAAGATTCCTGTTGAAGAGTGTCAGTGAGGGGCTCTGCCTAACATGGAGTGGGATTCTGGTCCAGGGTGTGGGGAGCCTCTGGATTATGTATCTGTCCCACCAGCACATCCTATTTCATTATTTGTTGAGGTTGACATCTCTCACTCTCAAAGCTCCCATGGCTTTGAGTTTTCTGGGGTGGAGCATGTCCATTACTCCTGTGTTGGGCATGGCCTTCTACAACAGGCATGCAATGCCTCTGTGTAGGCAGTATGTGACTGCATTCAGCTGGGGTGTCTACAGCCAGGCAGCATATGACATATATTTGAGACCCTTTATCCTCTTGGTGTGGTACCTTTGAGGTCTTTCTAACTGCTGCAGGTGTCAGGTAAGGTACATCCCATATGAGGCATTGTACTAGATTATGGGTGTGATAAGGGAACAGTATAGGGGCACAATGACCTCTGTTGACGTAGATGTGAATTCTTTCCTGATACGGTGTCAAATGTAGACAGTCTTCCTAGCCACATTGGCAATCTGGGTGTCACATAACAGGTTACTGTCCACTTGTGTCCCTAGGTCCCTGGTTACTCCTTCCATACATAATGGTTTACCACCTATGTGGTAATTTGTGGTACCTTGTTTGGTATTTGGTGGGACATTCATACTGTCCAGTGTCTTCAGGACGGCTGGGTGGGGTTCCTGTGTGTGAGAGTGTGGTCTGTAGCATGCTACAGACTGTACAGCAGTCTTGCCTACAGTTAGTTGCACATGGGTGGACTCCAATGCCTTGTGCATTGTCAGTTACTTGGACGTATGGGTGTCTGTGCTGAATATGGATACTCACCCTCCTTTTATGTTTTGTTCCAGGTTTTGGGGCCATGACACATGATATGTGGTATAACCTGGTAGTGCTGGTGTGCTTTCAGGAGGCTTGCAGCAGGTTTCTGTCACTGCACAGACATCGATGTTCTCCATACTGGGGATGGCCTTGGGAGCATGCATATTGGGGTTTACACATCTGGCATTGGTCAGCATTACCCTTATGTTTCTTTCCACTTATGTTTTCTAGGGTGGTGGGTCAGTCTTTCAGCCTTGCCTACAAAAGGCTCTATGGAGGTGGCAAAGGCCTTATCCAATATCCAGATGCCAGGGTAACAGGTGCAAGCCATCCCAAGAACAGCTGCGTGGCTTGTCAAGCATGACATCCCAAGCAGACAGACATTAGATCCCCTTGGAATGACACCAGTAAGTGTGCCACTTGCTATGACTGATCATTCCGTGTTTGTACTGTGGCATTATTCTTGGTAAGGGTAGGATGCTGCAAATGGTGAGTGTCATACTGGCCTGGACTACATAATCAGAGAGCTCATCCATGTCTCTTTTCATGTAGTCTAGGGAGGTACATCTCAGGTCATTCACACCAGCATGGACTATGACTGCATCATATTTCTACTTGCTTTGGAGTGACCTGCATACTTCTGTTATGTGGCGTATTGTGGCAGCCTACAGGCAGCTTACTGTACCCTTTCCCTTGTTCAGTCTGGTGTGCAGGACAGCAGTGTGTCTGACTATGGAGTCACCGATTACAACTGTATCAGGCATGTTGTTTCTCCTTCTGGCCTGTGACTGTTTGGCACACCAGCTTTGTGTACTATGTGTTGCATGTGCTATGTTTGGAGGTTGTTTGATTGGGTGTCTGCTTTAGAGGCCTCTGTTGGTGTGCTGTGTTTGTAATTTGTGCCTCCGGGAATGTTTTTCTGTGTTTATGTGTTTGGTTTGCAGTTGTGATAGGTCTATGTGCGACTGTGTTTGTGGTGTGTGTGGTTACCTTCTCCTCTTGACTAGTTTTGGGAGTACTGAGTTGAGGGAGCTCAGCCTCCAGTTTGGATAGATGGTTGCATCTCTCACATATATTTGTATTTCTTGGGTGGAGTTGGGGGTTGTCTGTGTACTTGGGGCAGGTGTAACATTGCCTCAGGATTCACAGATTCAACTTGTTGTGGCTGGCCTTAGTGGATTGTATGTGTGGACAGATTTTATTGCCATACTACTGATCAGTGATTACTTCATTGTTTATGTTTGCTCTATCATGTAGTAGCTTCCTCATTCTCTTGCATGGTTTGGTTATGGCTGGTGTCCACCATGCCAGATTCCTGTGTATGGCATTGTGTCTTGTTTTAATTTAGGATTGCATAATCCAAGCATTCCTGGCAGTGTTCATGGAATGGCTGTATTACAGGTTCTGAGGTGTGGCCCATATTTTGCACCTGCACAGGACCTTTAATGGATTCCACATCAGTTTGGAGGAGTGCAAATATTGCTTTACACATGTTTTCCACTGTGGTTTTCTGGCCAGGGACTGTGGTCAGGATTTGTATATCCAGTGTGATTACTCTATGGTCTGGTTTTACCAGTGAGCAATACACTTCTCATCTTGCCATCCAGTACCCATGTTGCTGATTATCACATCCAGTATGCTTACCCCTCTTGTGGGAGTGGTACGTTGTTCCTGGGCCTTTTGGTTTATGGATTCTATGAACTTTTGTCCTACACTGTTGGAGCTAGTATAATTCTCCCAGTCTATGTCTGGGTATATTCAGTCACCCAATATAATGTGGTTTGGAGGACTTGATATATTCATGTATTCCAGCATAGGCCAGGTGCAGTTCCTGGTGTTGGGACAGTAGTCTGTAGCAGGCTATAAACTGGGGGGGGGGCAGTTTTAGCCACTGTTACTTGACCATGGCTAGTCCATGCTGCTTTTTGTTGTGGTACCAACATGGGGGTGTGGTTATCCTTAACAATTCTTGCTAGTCACCCTCCTTTTGTAGCTTGTTCCATGTTTTGAGGCTGTACAGCACAGTATGAGGTGTAACCTGGTAGTGTTAGGGTGCTGTTGTGAGCCTTGACTCAGTTTTCTGTTACAGCGCAGATATCAACATTCTCCATACTGTGTGAGTTTAGACTGCATGCATCTTGCTGTTTCGACTTATCCCTTATCTTATTCTTATTTGTTCTGATACCTATGGAGATAGGTTTGTGTTTTGAGCCTTACCTATTCAGGGCACACTGTGGGTAACAACAGCCTTTGCCAGTATCCATACAGCCTGCACTGATAGGTGCACACCAGTCCTAGCAGGTGGAGCATCATGTCTTGCTCAGCATGTCATCCCAGACTGGCACACATTGGATCCCCTTTGACTAACTGCGATACTTCAGTCAATTATTGCACTTGATCATCTCATTGTCATGTTGTGGCATGATGCTTGGTGAGGGTAGGATGTTAGTCAGGGTCCTCAGGTGTGCATATAGTACATGGTGTTACATTACTTAACACATAGCATTCATGCCTCAGGTGGTGCTGCAGGGCTGCCTCTGTCGGATGCACATATTACACTTCCCTGTACATGTTTGAGAGCAGGTTGTGTCATGTTAGGCATCCCTGTTACTATATGAGTGAGTCAGAGAGGGGTATCATTCCCAGGGTTCCTACTGAGCCAGTGTATGTGCTATGCGTTGCCTCTTTGCCAAGGCCAGGGCATACTGGGCACGCCTCCTTCTGCCTACTGGGGCAGGCTCAGGTTGTTCCTCCTTTCAGCAATATTGTTGTCCAAGGGACAGATGAACTTGTCAGAACATTGTATATTTTATGTTTTTGAACACCAGTGCCAGCCTACCTATAGGGTCTTTTGCTGATTTCTTAGATATTTAATTATAGGGGTTATAGTTACTCCACGGTCATCATAAGGTGTGGTTAAGCTTTTCTATTATCTATAGGTCTTTTTAGTAGTATTCTAAACTTATTATTAGGTTTTGAGGTTGGGTATTCAGACTTATCTGGTTTTGGATACTTTGATAGAGCATACCAACAAGTTTTTGTAACTAGGATTTGCCTTATGATTACAGTATTTTGTTTTATGTAATTCTAGTTGTTATATCTTCACTAGTGAATACAGACCCACTGCTTGGTCCTCCAATAATAATAAACACACATAATTTTATGTGAACATATACCTGTTTTTGTCTCTGATTATAACTATCTTATAGACAGGATATCTAGCCTAGTTGGTTTTGGATATTTTGTTTAGTATAATGATCAGTGTTTGTAATGAGGATTTGTTTATGACCATAGGGTCCTGTTCTTTGTAGCATAAGTTGCCATACTTTTTATCAGTGAACCAGGTTTCACTGTTTGGTTCTTTAATACTAATTAATATACACATTTTTTATGTGATTATTTTTCTTTTTTTGTTTTTTATCATAATTATTTGACAGTTTCTTGGTTGGCTTTGGAATATATTAATTGGTGCAGGCGGAATACTGTCGGTGCTTCCTGCAGAATCTGGTTTATCCTTTTGACTTTTTTACTAAATATTGGTATCACTTGGGTATTCCCTTGTCTTTTTGGTGCGATTGGGACCTTTGGTCCTCTGTTTCTTAGGGATTTATTACTTATATAATAGTCTTCCGTGTTTTCTCATTTTCATAGGGTGGGTTATTTTTTAGTCATATTCGCAGCATGGCTCTCACTAACATTTTGTCCGGATTATGTGCTGATCGGCAGGATATAGGTGTTTTTGGAATTGACACCCTACCAAACAATGATCCGGTCAATTCTGCACAACCACTTATGGTGGATTGTGATATGTTTTTTCATTCAATCACTAAAGCATTCAAAACACTTAGATCCAATATTTGGCATCTGAAATTGTTCAGAGCATACTCCACTCAAAACATGGCTCCCAGAGGACTCCGTATACGTCTTCAACCTCTAGTGGGGAGACCAGGCGATAAATTGAATCAAGATTGGAAGGAAGCCTTACAGCTGGGATCCATGTCATTTGTGAATATTTTATTACAATATTATGAAAGAACGGTTGATTTGAATATACAAGACATTAAAACTTTATGTTCAGATGTCCACAAGTTCGAATCTTCTCCTAAATATCAAGATAATATCAAAAGACTCTCCCATGATTTGATGGAACATGAGAAAACTATTAAGGAACGTAAAATTAATAAGTTCCATAGGGACTATTCGGATTATCAACGGGGTAGACCCTTTGATTTGAGTCGGTCTTTCAGATTTGCTGACACCAATCAGGTTAGGACTGGGCCCAGTCGCACCAAAAAGAGACCCCGTTCCATTTTGAAAAATAGGGGTGATTCTTCAAACAGTACGTCAGGGGATGACTCCTCAATAACTGATAGTGAAGGGGCCTCTGTGAGGGGTTCTCCAAATAGGAAGAAAACAAATAGAACTTCCCCTTTAGAAGGGGCAAGGGACACCGGGGGGGGGCAGGAAGCACCGAAAAACAAACCGCTCAGGTTTCATTTCAGGGCCTATTGAACAATTTTCTGAGCTAGGATTCATTCCAACCCCAAATCAGAATGTATTAAATTTGTCAAATGTCTCATTGTCCAATGAACAAACAGCTTTATTGAATAAAGGTCTCAATTATATTCCCTCCTTTTTTAGTCAGGAATATCATATCATTCAAGACCTACAGGATTTTTGTCGGACTTTGAATCTAAAATTGTTTTTTGAGGATGATAGTTCAGGACCATCAGAGGATTTTTGGTTTGGCAAGTCTTCTTTCCAACCGCCCATGAATAAACATGTTTCCATATTTATGGACACAATTTTGAGGGACCTTCATTTTGAGAACCTAGGGCACGTTATGTTAGCAAGTAATTTCACTTTGGATGATAGGTTGGCTTTGGACCAATTATGCAACAATAAAGATATTGTAGTTGTTTCTGCTGACAAAGGGGGTGCTGTGGTGGTCCTTAATACTGCGGATTACATACAGGAAGGGTTGACACAATTATCTGATAAAAAATGTTATATGCATATGTCTATAGACCTCACACCCGTTTTCAAAGATGAAATTGATTCATTTTTGAAGTTAGCTTTTGAGGAGGGTATTATCAGTAAAAAAATGTCTGTCTTCATTAATGGTGTCTGAACCCTCATAACAGATTTTGTATCTTTTACCTAAGATTCATAAATCTTTGCTCAAACCACCCGGCAGACCTATTGTCTCTGGAACAGGATCCCTGACTGAACCCTTATCGGCTTTCCTTACGAAATATCTCAAGCCACTTTTAGGTTTGATAAGATCAAGATTGCAGGACACTACCCAATTTTTACAGCTCATTCAAGATACTCAACTGGAACCTGATTGGTACATGTGTACACTTGATGTTAAATCATTATATACCAGTATCCCTCATTGGGCAGGTTTACAATCTCTTCAATACTGGTTAGATAGGGCGAATCTCTACACACCTGGGTTTAACACATTATTGATTTGCATGACAGAACATGTACTCAACAAAAATGTTCTTTATTTTCAAGGCCAGTGTTACTGGCAGTTGCAAGGGACAGCAATGGGAGCATCATTTGCTCCCATTTATGCCGATCTTTTCATGGCTTATGTTGAGGAGTACATGATATATGATGCTTTACATAACATCTATCAGGTGGAGATGGACGTCTGGCGACGTTATCTGGACGACTGCTGGTTAGTGTGGCATGCGGATGTGGGTTACTTGTATGAATTTGTGGAGTATTTAAATGATAATGTATGGGGACTTGAATTTTCTGTGACACATGATAAAAATACAATCAACTTTTTGGATGTCACGGTATCTAGGAATTCTGA
Source organism: Protopterus annectens (assembly GCF_019279795.1). Classification (NCBI taxonomy): domain Eukaryota; kingdom Metazoa; phylum Chordata; order Ceratodontiformes; family Protopteridae; genus Protopterus; species Protopterus annectens. Next base: position 926,413,909 of record NC_056729.1, read on the forward strand.
TCACACCTTATCCACGAAGGTGTTTCGCAAGTACCCACAATATAATACTTTGCTTCATGCCTCTAGCTTACATCCCCGTCACACTATTAGAAGTATTCCTGTGTCTCAGTTCATACGTATCAAACGTCTTAGTTCTAAGGATGAGGAATACCAACTAGCAAGCATGGATCTGAGACAGAGGTTTGCCAGTAGAGGTTATGACCATCATGACATCACTTCAGCCAGATGTAGGGCTAATTGTACAGATAGGAAACAACTATTGCAATACAAAAATAAAAACAAGAATACATCTTGTACCCAGGTCAGGTTTGTTACGACTTATGGAAGAAATATTAATATGATCAGGAATATTATTAATAAGCATTGGAATATTCTATTGGCTAATGACAGGTTACGATCACTGTTGGGTCCACAATGTCGATTTTCGTACAAGCGGGGGAAAACCTTGGGCTCTTACTTGTCACACTATAAACATATGGCTAGTGGAGGTACTATTTATAAACAACTCACCTTACAAGGAGATGAGCTTTTTGGCTCTTTTCCCTGCGGTCATTGTGGTTCTTGCTCATATATGCCCAAATCTAAAGAATTTTCTAGTCGCAACACCAGTAAGATATTTAACATGAAAACTTTTGGTAACTGTAGTAGTGATTGGGTAGTGTACCTAGCATCTTGTTATTGTGGTGCATTCTATGTGGGCCAAACTTCGAGGGCATTAAGATCTAGAATGAACGAACACCGTAGTGACATCAGAAATCATAAAGAGACTAGTGCTTTGTACCAACACACACTTAAACATCCACAGGCCAGATTCGATTTCATGGTTATTGATCGTATTTCTGGCGACAGAACCAATAAACAAGGTTGGCACGGCCTATTAGATCATAAAGAGAAATATTGGATAATTACATTGGGGGGGTTTGTTTTACCCTGGTCTTAATGAACACCTTTAAGGTGTTCCAGATGTAATAGTAATACTAACTTATCCAATATATGCATATATGTCATACACCTTGACCTATGTTTGTGATGGATATTTTCATTTATGTGTCACATTAACTTGTCCCTAGGTATCCTGTTTTGAGTGATTGATTAGTGCTATTTAGTAATAGTTAATTATGTTCACTATTGGTATTATGGATACTCATTATATGGAGGTTTGTGCCATATATTGTTGTATATCCGGCTTATGATGATTGTTTCACAATATACAGCATAAAAGTTTTTTTCAATGCCTTTTCTGTATGTGAACTGTGTTATACTAATGACCATATGGTTATTTCCTGTATTTGTTATCTTCAATGCATATTCTCCACATTTTCCATGTTCAACATGTATTTTTTGCATTTTTTGTATTTTTTATCTTTCATTATTTTTATTTTTCTTTGTTATATGTTTTTATTTTTATATTTGCCAGCCTGTGTTTTTCTGATGATCTATTCTATGGTTTTACAGTAATTGCGGTCAATTTTTGACCACTACAATGAATAGTTTGTCATGATTAACAAACATTTTTTTCTTTACATCATTAATATTTATGAAGCTGTTTGCCTTATTGGCTAAAGGCTTATATAAATTTATTGATGGATGGGACCTGGTTGTCTTGTCCCACACTGAAGAAGGCAACATTTGCCGAAACCGGTCTGTTTTTGTACGTTCAATAAAAGAATATATTTACTTCATACTGCTCATGCTGGTCTACTTGGTGGTTTGTTCCTCCTCCAAGTCACGCTCTGCCTGTGATGGCCTTGGCAATGGTGGGGGGCTGTTTGGCCCGGCCCTTTGCTGGTCCTGCTGCAGCTGTTTTCGCAAGATCATATTATGTAGCATAGCACATACCATGAAAATTTGGGTACATGTAGTTGGTGTGTACTGCAAGGCTCCACCAGATGTGTCCAGACACCGGAACTGTGACTTGAGCAGCCCAAACAGATGCTCTATTACATTACGTGTTTGTGCGTGTGCCTCATTATGGCGTTCCTGTTCAGGTGTGTGTGCGTTTCTGATGGGTGTCATCTGCCATGGCTCCAGTGCATAACCTGTATCCCCCACTAGGTGTCCGTGCGGGATTTCCCCATTGGCAAATGTCTGGTACAGCTGCGTCAAATGCCAGATGTGGGAATCATGGTAGCTCCCAGGACAGCCAGCACACACATTCATTATTATGCCCTGGGCATCACACACGACCTGGCAGTTGATGGAGGGGAAGCCCTTGCGGTTGATGTATGTCCTACCCCGCTCACCGGCTGGTGCTTTGATGCGCATGTGCGTGCAGTCTATTGCACCCACTACCTCAGGGTATTCCGCTATTTGCTGGAAGAGACGCATATTGCTGGCCAATACCTCACGGGCATTGGGGAAATATACATGATCACCGACATGTGCTGACATGGCATCCAGGAACTGGTGCAGTACCCTGGAGGCTGATGCCTGTGATATCCCCATCATATCACCAGTTGGTCTCTGGAAGGTACCTGTTGCTAGTATTCTTAGGCCAACACAATACCTTGGTTTCCACTGGGATGGGTTCCCCTCTGTTGGTTCTGTGTGTGAGGCGTGGCCTGGACAGCTCCACTATTTGCTGCAGGAGGTCTCTGTCCACTCTATAGCACTCTACTATCTCCAGCTCATGTAACCCGTGGTAGGTGACCCTGGGCCTGTACACTCTTCTCCGTATCCTCACTGTGGGTTGTCTGGCACCATCTGCATTGTCACCACCCTCAGCAAGTTGCCTATGTCTCATTATGACAGCTATGGCAGCCCCTAACATTTCTGCTCTGAGTTCAGCTTTTTCAGTTTTCACTTCTGATAACTTAACTCCTGTCTTGCAGTGTCTCTTGAGAGAAACATCCTGCACTGCTGTTTGCAGAGTTTTAAGTGCTGGGCTGGGCTACTATTCTGCCTGTGTAATTGCCTGCATCTAATTGTTTTCACCTGCTAGCTCCAGCAGTATTCCCTGCTAGCTTCCTACTAAATCTGTTGCTTCCTTTTTTCTCTCTGTTTCCTCAGGGAGGAGCCATGTGCAAACCAGCAGAAACACGCTCACAGTGGCTTACACGTGCGCGCACATGCTTACACGGTTCAGAATCTGCTTATTCGGATTAAAACGCGTGCACACCCACGCAAACAGTGTTAAACATCTCCCAACACACTCCCACATGCTCAGTCTGCCTTACACGTGCGCACACTGCCTTACTCGTGCTTCATGGCGCGCACACGTGCGCATACACACCCAGCAAGAAACTTTGATGTAGGCAACAGTGTACACCTTCCATTTCTTGACTTTCTCATGCTTATTTAGTGGCACACCTCTTTCCATGATATCTCTCTGACATCTGTCATGTAACTCTGACCTCCAATGAACTGCATTTCTTTCTACCATTCCCCCCTGTGATGTCACCTATCTCCTACTCTGTTCCTCCCCCTTCTGTAACTCTTACACTACTCTGACTGTGCTCATTTGCTATGTGACAGTGGAATTCAGTATCCTAACACTCATTTGCATCAGATTGCCTACTAATGCTTAATTACATCTCTTAGACTCAGCTTCCCCCCTTAGCAACCACTACACGGTGGCCATGTTGGTTTTGGTCTGCTGCTCCCTGCATTGACATTCCATGTATTGCATAAAACCCACATTTGTGGGTTTAAAACCTTCGTTTTTTATGTTTTATACAGCGCAGCCCGTTTGCGAGGGGCTGCGCTGGGTTTAAACAGCGGCGATCGCCGAAAAAAAAAGTTATATTTTTAAGATATTTGCATCAGGTTACCTTGCCAATGGCCACATATTTGGCCATTGGCATGCTGCCTGACACATATGCAACCTTTATTTGGAGCTGACATGGCTCCATTGCAGTTTTTGCAGAAACGTACTCAGTTGTCAACTGAGTACATTTCTGCAGCTAAAACGGCTCTTACACGGGCTGTTCTGGGCTTCATGGATCGCTAATCCTCCTCATTTGCATGCTATTCGGCTGCAAGTGAGGTGATTAGCTTATCCACACCCACTCTGTGTAAGAGCCATTTTAGCTTGTCTCTTACACGGACTTTGGGCTGTTCCTGGATCGCGAAGGCTGCATGGAGTCTTACACTACTCTTAGACTCTGTGCAAGCCTTCGTGAATCTGGCCCAATGACACTGAATAAAGACCCCATGAATAGGTCAAATATACCTTTCACAAAGTGTTTCCAGTTCTCCATAAACCCCCCCACCCCCTAAATTCTGACTTTCATTTGTTACATGTTTCTAGACATTGGAAACCTCATACCTCTCTTCTTTATAAAATATTAAATGTAGATTCAGTATCACATTTAAATAACCACCATTAACAGAAACCCCTTTGAAAAAACCAACAATCTATTCCTGCTTTCCAATTGTTGGTTGATATAGAAAATTATGTAAAGAATACTCAGTATGCTAAAATATTCAATGTATAGATCTTACCATACAGACATTTCTTTTTGCTAGATAGTCTACAGTTTAAAATATCCATATTAAAATGTCAACTCCTATTGTTCTTTTCAATGGAGGGGGTAGATGAAGGCCTTCAGTTTCAGATGCTCCTTAAAAACAGATAGTTCTGAATATTAGGATAACGGGTCCCTGTTTCCTAACATTTTATGCAATGTAGCACTCTTCACTGGTTATTAACCTTAACCAAATTAAAAAAAAAAAAATCACCTGTCTCAGTTTAGTAGTTTTATATTAACCTATGCAGAAAACCAGCTTATGGCCCCTTCAGGGCAAGATGTGTCCATAATTTTGCACATAAAAGTCTTCCTTATGCATTGACAACCATGTGACAAAACTGTCTGCCCCGATGCTCTGATTTTTGTTTGTACTACTTTCTCCAAAGTTAGCTATCATGACATATCCTCAGCTCCTCAAAAAATTACCCTCATAAAAGTTTTGATTCCCAAGGTACCATCTTCCCAAATCCCATTTGAAAGCATCTGTTATGGCCCACTCACAAGACTCAATTATGATAACACAGAAGTGTTTGAAATTACTAAATTGTATAATGTGTTGTATTTTTCTAGATATCCTTATTAAGACACACTACAAAGTTATCTCCCAGGATAGTCAGTTTATATTTCAGACCACTATCAAGTATCAACAGATCTTCCCCTTACATAATATGCTGTATGATTGTTATAATTCTCCTTAAGATCAGGTCTCACATTAGGGATAATCAGGGCCAGTGTTGGCTGGAAAAAAATAATGACAAAAGGTAAATTTTAACATTTAAAAGTTGCTAAAACTGCAGTGAAGTGCTTAACAGCTTTTAAAGCTGTTAGTTCTACAGAGGGGTACTCTGTTTCTGACAGTGCTAAACTTTACTGGCTTTCACATATTTTAAAAGCTAGTAAATTGACTACAGAGTAAGAAAATGAATATCTGCCAGATATCACAAACATATGCAAACACACACACACACACACACACACACACACACACACACACACACACACACACACACACACACACACACACACACACACACTTTAGTTATATATTTATTTATTCATTTGACTTTAAGTATTGGTATAGTCAAACTGGGCAAGCCACTTTTCAGCAGAGCCCAGGTTTAAAAAAAAAGGTCCATGTTGTATTCTTTCATAGACAGTAAGCATTAGCTAATAATATATACTTGCAGAGGGGTATCACAAGTTCAGTGCACCATTCATTAGGGACAAAATCAATAGATAAACATAGGCTGGACAGTTTAAGGAGTGTGTCCACAAGAGAATGTTTCATGCTATTCATAAAGACACCAGATTTATTGTGAGATGCTATGGAAGAAGTATTTTTGGTCCTGCTTAGCACTTTCAGTAAATGATCTTTACAGATAATTGGGGGAGTAAGGGATCCAGGTATTCTGAAGCTTTGAATAGAAGTCTTGGGGGGTGAACTTAACACTATATTTCTTTGTAAGGATATTATCAATGTCTGCTGGGTCAGAGTAGAGAGACGTCATTTTGAATAACTGCAGAGCCATGTAGGGTATTGTTTTCTTAATTTTCTACCGTAGGTAAACAAGGATTTATAAACTTTCTGGCTTCAGAAGCCAACATAAGTTCCTGGGCTCTTTTAGTGAATCTGATCATATTCTTCATTTTTTGTAATGCTTTGATATTTATCCTTATATCACCCTTGAGAAAAGGGTTTCAGGACTACTAAATAATTTACAGAGTTTGTTTCTTTTGTTGTGTAGTTTATTTATGGTGGTGAACCACCAATGGAGTTTGTTTTTGGATTTCTGTGATACTTGATTCTGGTAGGTACCTTTAGGTTTATGCATTTTTCTAAATGGGTGTGGAATTCCTTAGTGAAGCTTGCAGATATAGTAAGGTCAGGGGAGGTACAGTCAAAAGTAAATTTTGATATATCACCAACGAGTAGGTTAAGTTTGGCTTGTTTGCAATCCTTCAACACATTACCACCCTTAGAGCTAGTTTGTTGAGCACCTCATCCCATGCCGATACCATACTGGATTCCACTGGAATTCCATTATTTAACCAGTTATTGAAGTCCAATATCTTTCTTTACATCTAAGAGTCATTTAAGGTAAAGGAAGGAAACCAGTTAAGACTATTATCTTATCTGGATTTGTAACATGCAAGGGAAGCTCTGACATATATTTTTGCATAGCCCTCAGAGTTTAACATCTTAAGTTGTTCACCTCCACATGTACCACTAATACACTGCAACCATTGAGTTAGGGTCTTTAGGGCCCTTATAATGTCAGAGATCCTTGTATCTGAAAGACAACTTACTCTAACCTTCTCCTTTGGGTAACGAGTCAGTGAGCCTGAGAATAGAGTCATGAATCACTGAAATATTTCTATTGATGCTGCATTTCAAATTAATAGATTTACCCCGGGATTCAGTAAGGTTCCATGCAGGAATAGCTTATTCCTGCACGGAAACGACCGTTTAGGAGCAGCATTGCAGCGCACCATGCATAGTAATGAAGGCACGCTGCCTCTGCTCCCAAATGGACAATGAGCATGGACATGTGCAGGGGGTGTGTCTGAGAGCAGAGTTCTCACAATACACACGTCCTTGCACTCAGGAAGTGCCGTTCAGCAATAACAATGAGTGAGAACACTCATAGGAGGTTGCATACCTCCTAACTGTACAAATCATCACATAATGTCCAAATATGTTGCCCATACAGTTGGCCTGTACCCCATTTCTACAGGGAAATCACGGCATGATGTCAAGAATGAAGCTGTGAAATAATGGCATACATATGAGTCTCAGACAACAAAATCCATCAGAAAAAGTATATTAAAACAAATCCTGTTACTCTAGCAACTGTCCCAAGTTTATAAGAGCAATAATTAAAATATATCTGTAGTTGTATCACAGTTTGTCAAGCTTTGTCCAGATCGTTTTCTTGAAGAGGTTGAGAGGTATGGGGGGTTGCTAGGATGTCTGCCAAATGTGCAGATGTACCCAGAAATCTACAGCAATAAGTGAAATCTGTCCCTTCCCAGAGAAAATAACATTATAGAATTTTTTTTTCAAACAGATTAGATTTAACCGTAGGTGCGTGGGTTTACCCATTGCTTAGCTATGCATAATGTAGCTTAAATAGCACAAGAAGATAAATAGCAAGATACAGTCAATTGATGCAGAACTGCAATAGTGTAGTGGTCAGAGCATTTGATTTGCAAGCAGTCATTCCTGGTTCTATTCTCACTGTAGTAAATTCCATTTTCCATGTGAAATCACTTTATGAACATTTTTTTGCTGTATAACCTACTAAATAACATATATTTTTGAACTGGAGTACTGCATTAAGTGCAGATGTGAGCTGTCATTGTAACAATGTTGTAAAAACCACAGATAAACACAAGTGCTCCATACAGTATACGTACACATGAATTAGGGATACTAAATGAAGGTATAATGTATAATGAATGATAAATCCAAAGAGTGGCCAAATCTACCACTTTCCTGAGACCCGTGTTTTATTTCATTCTAAATTAGTGTAGCGGTAAGCGGGAGAAAGCAGTTTTAAGCAGTAGTAAGTGGGTTTAAGCTTGTTTGTGTGGGGGTAAGTAATGCGCACACAGGTTAAGCAATTTTGAACCTAACTCTCTGTAAGCATATTTAACTGGAAGTTAGCACTGCTTACTGTCACACAAACCCATACAAACCCATACAAACCCGCTTACAACTGCGTAAAAGTGCCTTAATCACTCTGTAACCTACAGTAGCTATTCTGCCCAGCAACAAAATAAACAGCCCTTGCAGGTGTGGAACCCAAGACCCTGTACACTATAGTCACAGCAGTTAACCAGTAAGCCATCACAGCAGTACATAAAACTGAGGTATCCCCAAACAGATCCTCACTATAGCAAAATTACAATTTACATGTTAAAGGAATCTATATACAGTTTTATGTTGTATAACTGGTCTACTTTATTTATGCAAAAGTGTAAAACCGCGAATACACATTAGATCGAACCTTATGCATCGAAAGTGCAAGCCGTCGAAACTGTAAATGGCAATCTCCGTAGGTGGAGATTTCCATTTACTTCAATGTCGTACACTCTCGGAGTTGGTATATTTAAGTAGTGGGGGGTGTGGGGTGTGCCAGGGGGCTTGCCCCCTGCCTACATCTTTTTTTTTTCTTTCTGTGCATTTTTTTTCTTTATTAACTTTCGAACATTTAAGAGTTCGATGCATATGTGTCGATCTTTATGCATTTGAACTTTTGAACGTTCAAGTTAATAAAGTAGACCAGTATAACCTACTACATAACATATATATGTGAACTGGAGTACTGCATTAAGTCCAGATGTGAGGTGTCATTGTAATAAAATGGTAAAATCCGCCAATAAACACAAGAACCCCATACAGTGTATGTACACATGGATCATGGATACTAAACAAATATATAACATGTAATGAATGATAAATCAATGCCAAACAGCAAATAGTATGCAAATTTAAAAATAAGCAACGCTAAGCATTGCACACCCTTGCTTACTAGGTGTAAGCAATGTGTAGGTCAGCTAAATCGATCTGCCCATTGGTATACCCCCTTTAAGCAATGCCAACCTTAGGTAAGCAGGTTTGCCCATAGCTTAGCATTTTCAAAACTGTCCAATCACGGCAAAGTGCAGGAAATTGTCACTATTTAAACCCACAGGTGGGAATACATCTTATAACTAATTGCAGCTTCCTCCTGTAGGCACTATGGCCGGTATGGAAGAAGGATTGCACTTCCGGGCACAGCGCTGGGGCATTCAGGAGTCCAAAGTCATGGCAGGACTCCTCATTAAAGACCATGAACAGAGACAGCTGCAGGGCCAGTAACAGGGTTCCCAGTATAAAGCGGAAGCTTGGAACCGTCTCGCCCATGACCTCACCAGTGCCACTGGCATCCCTCAAACTGGTGACCAGGTCAAGCATCACTATGCCGACCTGAAACAGAGGAAGAGGGTGCTCTTGGCTCAGTGGATCCCATAAGCTAGGCAGTTGGGTGATGTCCCAGCTGTGTGTATGTACCCATCCTACTACCTGTTTAATAATAGCCAGCTCATGTATATTATGGATAGGTATGGCTAAATATTCCTCTTATGTCCTTGACAGCAGCAGACGAGCGGGCTGTGAATCAGGAAGCCCATGCCTGTAGGCTGTAGAGGCTGCATCGCGAGGCAGTTTAGTAATAATCTTGCATGTACTGTTATAAGAAATAAATCTAAAGGTAGTAGAAAGTTAATTGCCAGTATAAAACCTGTATTGTGTATGGCATGTACTGAATAAACCAGACAATATAGCAGGAAGAGTCTCATATAGGCTGTATGTAAATAAAAGGGCAACAGCCTGGCAATAAAGGTCTAACTCCTAGACTGCTTGTGTTTACTCTGGTATCATATGGTAATGTAGTGTTGCAATCTCTTAATAGTACTGTTGCATTAAGCACTATTACCCACACTGTGCTACATAAATAAAATGTGTAGGAATGTCTGTATATGACTGTTGTAATCACAAGGTCATATTTTACAACTGAGAGAGACTTAGGCAAAAAACAGTGAAAAGATAGACAACATAATCCAAATAGCACAATCAACAGAGATGTGAAGTGTTGTATTTTTAGCACACACAGCCATGGTTTGAATCCTGGGAGTGATAGTAAGCTGTATGCAGAATCATACCCCACAACTGTACAGATATTGTCAGAAAGTCCAGATAATTGGTGTAATTCCCCTGCCTGTCATCCTGTCCCCCTGGCAAATCAGTGGGATGTTCCCAGAAGTTTAGGCAGCAAATAATGATATACAAATGATTGTCAGACCTCATAACTGTCAGATATATATATATAAGAACAAACCTGTCCCTCTAGCAACTCACCAAATTGTTATGAGAGTAATAAGCAAAGTATGCCCTATCTCCACCCCATGTTGTGAAGCTATGACCAGAGTGTGTGCAGTAACAGAGTGAGACGTATGCGCATAATAATAATGTGGAATCTGGTAATATGTGTGGCAACATTCAGGTAGTGTTAACAAACATTCCCCCCACAGGTCTGTCAGATACGAAAACTGTGCCTAGAAATCCTGAACTAGTACTGTTTAGTCTGGTATTGTATGGCAGCGTTAGTGTTGCATTTTCTCTGAATAATAAGGTATTAGTCATCACTGTCATCCACACAGTGCTACATAATAAAACTGTCTAGGAAGCCCTGTATGAGTGTTGTAATTATAAGGTCAGATTGTAAAACCACAGGAGACTTCTAGACAGAAATCAGGAAAGAGATACACAGCAATATCTTTATAGCACACTAAACTGTGATGTACACTGTTTTATTTTTTGCAGACACAGCCATGGTTTGAATCCTGGGAGTGGCAGTAAGCTGTATGCAGAATAATACCCCTCTACTGTGCAGGTAAAACACAGTTCATGTATATAGTTGTCTACAATCATACCACTGTCCAAACTAAGGCCATAGGGTAGTGTAATAATACCTGTAAGGTACAGGTAAAGTAGCTGAGCTTCAGAGTAAGCTGGAAAAAGACTATGTAGATAGAAGGAGCATAGAACGCCTGCATCAATTGTATGTCACTTTTGCTAATAATGATGAACGTTTGAAGAAGCAAAAACTGGGTAAAATACAGAGAGACTTTGAAGATTTTACCAAAGGTAATATCTTTGTTTGGCCCAGAACTAATGGAGTACAGTCGAATGATATTCAGCCCAATGGTAATGTACACAGATGGGAGAAAGCACGCCAACAGGTTAGTGTGAGACGGAATGCTAGTACTGTTGTAATGCATCAGCAAGAGGCAGAAGTATTTCACGCAGACCCACCAGAACCATGTACAGCTAGCGAGCAGGTCCAGTTGACTTCGCCAGTGACATCGAAAGAATCTCTGCCAGATAGAGATGACAACAATTTGCGACCAGCAGAGCCCATTACCAACTCGGCATCCATTCCACATTCCACGGAAGTATCAACAGTAACCTGCGCTACAGCAGCTACGCCGATGGATGACTTACTATCAGGAGGAAGCAATATGGGGGCATGACCGAAAACACAATGAGGAAAACAGCATTTTTTGGAGATGCTGCCAGCACCTATGAAGAAAAAAGGTGCATGGAAAAGGTCGTTAAGCGAGGACCGGAGCGTGGACAAAAGGAGGAAAATGTTGGACTGACTAATAATGTGGACTTTGGTATTGTTTTTAATTTATCTACATATGTTTTAAATAATGATGAGTTAGCAGTACTTAACAAAGGGCTTACCTTTGTGCCCAGCAATAGCAGTGTATATAATGAAATAATAATGGATATCATGCTTTTCTGTCGCAATGTAGCTCTGAAAATGATGTATGGGGATAATGATAGAGGTAATTTGACCTTAAAGAAACCGAGTAGTTTTGTACCACCACTTACACCCACCCTGAATTTGTTCATTAGGGATGTGAGCAAGATTTGATAAGATACTTCATTGAAGGAGATACCAGCAGATTTTACAATCTTACTCAAACACAGAGGACAGCATTGCAGAGTTTATGTAATAATACAGATTTAACAATAAAACCGGCGGATAAGGGTGGGTTGTTGTGCTAGATACAACCTGGTATAATAGTAGATTGAGAGAACTACTCCAAGACGAAAGCACATATACCCAGATTAATCCATTGGGTGTGAGACAAGCCATAGATAGGGTACATCATGCCCTGCAAAGGCTGAAGTTTGAGATGAGAATTACTGATGATACTTTTGACTTCCTTTGGTTAGAAAAAGCAGTCACGCCTGTCTTCAAGGCACTCCCTAAGATTCATAAGTCCCTGGTTAACCCACCCCTGAGACCCATAGTTTCAGGGAGGGGGTGGGTGACTGAGAATATCTCTATATGGTTGGAACATCAATTAAAACCCTATGTTGAAGGGATTGAGAATATTTTATTGGACACAGGTGACTTCTTGATGAAGTTGGGTAGGGTAGATTATATGGATAAGAAGGATAAGTTATTGATGGCCACCCTAGATATAAACAACTTATTCACAGTCATTAACAATGAATATGGAGTGGATATGTTAAGTACCCTTTTGAACGACCTAGGAGTTACTGAGGTCAAGATTAGCCTAATAAAGGAACTTCTGCTATTGGTATTGGAGAACAATATTTTCATAGGAGCAGAGTCTATATAGACAGGCACAGGGGGTAGCCATGGGCACCCCTTGTGCCAACACTTATGCTAATCTAGTCCTTGCCCAATGGGAGAAAAACCACATATTGAGTAATGATGCATGGAAGGGATATATAAAGATGTATGTGCGTTTTGTGGACGACGTCTTTATATTATGGAATGGAAATTTGAACATGTTACAGAAATTTGTGAGTTTTTTACATTCGACCACAACATTCTTTAGGTTCACTTTAAAAGCCATTTTTGATTCTATAGATTTTTTGGATGTAAACTTAGCACAGAGTGTAGATGGTTTCACATCAAAACTATACAAGAAAGAATGTTGGAAGAACACAATACTGTCATATGATAGCATGCATCCACGTTATACATATTCGAATATTGTACAGGGGCAGGCGAGTAGGATCTCCAGGATATGTTTGGATAATGGTGATTATGATAAAGAACTAGCTACACTTAAGGGCTGTTTACAACAGAGGGTTATCGGAAGATAAAGTGGATAAGCTGATAAACACCAGCAAAGGCTTTAGGGAAAGCAAATATAAACCTTGGCTTAGACGCACTCCAGCCCTGATAGAAAAAATAAAAGACCCACAGTTGTAAGGAGTCCCCAGTTAATGTTTACCTACAGTAGCAACATAGGTGATATCTGTAATGTTGTACAGAATAACTGGAACATTCTGACTAGTGATGAAGGGCTGAGTGATATAGTAGGTTGTAGACCTAACTTCAGATATAGAAGAAACAAGAATCTGAAGGATTTGTTATGCAAAGAAAGGTTAAGTTGTCAAAATACAGTGGCAACAATAACGACGGGCACATTCCCGTGTGGGAGGTGCAAAGCTTGTGGCCACATTAATAAAAAGACTAACTTTGAGCATCCTGTCACACATAGGCAATTTGTGTTAAAAGGGAGGGCTACCTGTGAACGATGGATATAGTATATTCAGCTGAGTGTAGCCATTGCCCTAGTTTTTATGTAGGGAAAACTAACCAGATGTTAAAGACAAGGATATTACAGCACCTATCTAGCATTAGGAATGGGGATGTGCATAATGCTTTGAGCAGACATGTGATGGATAATGCGACACACAAATTCACTTTCAGGGCTATAGTAAACATAAGGCTTACCACTAGAGGGGGTGATGTGAAGCATTTGACAGAATTAGCAGAATCCAGATGGATCATTGAGCTTATGGCCAATCGTACACCAGGTTTAAATGATGTGATACCTGTTAAGCCCACCCTTCAAAAAAGGCGGCTTTTTACTGAATCCTATTGGATATGCACTAGTTTAAAAGAAGGGGTTGTTTTATTGTAATTTTATCTGATGAAGGGAGAAGTCCCGAAAGCGCTCATCTTGTGTTTATGTGCAATAAAGATTTTAAGGAATAGCAGTGTCCTTGCCGCGTTTTTTGGTGCATATTTGATTTTGGAATCGTAGGCTGGACTTTGGTATAGTACTCAACTTTTTTGCTTTGTAAACTGTGATGTACACTGTTTTATTTTTTGCAGACATAGCCATGGTTTGAATCCTGGGAGTGGCAGTAAGCTGTATGCAGAATAATACCCCTCTACTGTACAGGTTTGTCCAGAATGTCCAGATAATTGGCCCATATCTGCTGCCTGTTACCCTGTCCTCCTGGGATATCAGTGTGATGATCTCTGACATTTAGGCAGCATGTAATGTCATATAACTGACTGTCAGACCTGTAAATATTCAGAAAATGTATATGAAAACAAACCTGTCATTGTAGCAACTCACCAAAGGTTTATGAGGGCAATAGTCATAATATGTCCCAGTTTCACCTGCATGTTGTCAAGACATGCCCAAAGTGTGTGCAATAAGAGATGGAAAAGTATATGCATAACATCAACCTGGAATCTGGGAATATGCGTTGAAACAGTCAGATAGTGTTAAAAAGCAATACCTCCACAGGTATACCAGGTAAGAGGTGTATACTGCAGGTAAAACACAGTTCATGTATATAGTTGTCTACAATCATACCACTGTCCAAACTAAGGCCATAGGGTAGTGTAATAATACCTGTAAGGTACAGATTACAGCACTGACTAAGAAAGTAATGAGAACTACAGGGATATACAAGTTGTTAACTGACATCTTTCTCTCCTCCCCCCACCATATCTGCAACAATAATCTAAATACACAACTCAATGGGTATGTGTACAATTAAATCTACTGTTGGGACATATGTCTTAATGTTTGATAAATATTTAAATTTGTTTCTATGCATGTGCCATGTTGAAATACTCCCACACTGGTGGCATGCTGCCATCAATGTACCTGCATGCTGTTGTAATGGCCACTGTGGTACCATATATGCATGTGTTCTGTTTGCTATGCAACTGTTCCATATCTGGTGTATTGGGTTAATGGGAATATCTATGCATGCTGTTATACCTAATCCTGGAATGTGTTAACTATTACTAACCCACATATGTTTTAAAATTGAAACACCATAGCACGTTTGGGAAGGCCGGTCCCAGCAGACCCACTTCTCTCACCTTATCTGGCCATGGCACCAGGCACCAGCACTTTTGGGGCCCACCCCAGGACCTCCTCATCTGTTGGTCATGCACCACCTTTGGGTAGGACTGCCTCAGGGGATGGGGCTTACACCCCCTGGGAGCAGGCGCAGGCAGGATACAGTCATCTGTCATCAGGTCAAGGGTCTGGTGCATAGCAAGCTCCACAGGGAGTTTGGAGAT
>NC_056729.1:926431811-926448874 GCF_019279795.1 Protopterus annectens
AGGTTATATATGGTGCATACCTCTCCCCCATAGACTAACTTACAGGGGCATATAACAGTGTTACATACACTAACCTCTGGACTACAGAAGGGCACACATGTTTTGTCCAGCTGTAGCCCACATATTTTAAACAAACTGTCTTTCAGCTTTTCCCGGTTAGGGGTCGCCACAGCGGAACTCTAGTCCGCTAATGATTGGCAGTAGATTTTTAGTGCTGGCTTGCCGGGCCTAACGCACAACCTTCAACGAAGGAACGCCCATTCACACATGTCGACACACAGAAGACGCTCTAACTGAGAATCGTCTAACTGTGAGGCACAATGCTACTGCAGCACCACCACCGCAGTCCAGCCCACATATTTTATTTTATTTATTTAGTTACATTTGTTTACCGGGAAATTCCAACAGGACACAGGTTCTTTTTCAGCGGATGCCCGGGGAGAAAAGCTCCACATCATGTACATGATAAATAGAGATACAAAGTTGCAGCAATAGTAAACAACATTGCAGGTTGTTGGCTTTAATACAATAACAAGATATTGATTATCAACAGTATATACAGTAAATGTTGCAAGTTAAGATATGGACCCTTCCCCCACTGGAATGATGGCAGGAATGGCAGCACGACATAATCACAGGCCACTACATAACAACCTCTTACTGCATGTCATATGGACAAAGCCTGGTATATAGGTGGAGGACAGAGGCCAGAACACAGAGCCATATTTGCAATATTGTTGTTATACACTGAGAAAGTTGCTGGTGTTACAGGATTGTTTACAACATACTCTTAGTCAGGAATATAAAGTCAGAAACACAAATGGATGTAGCCATGTACTGATAGCACTCAACACACACACACACTGCCAGTGATATATCTGACACAAGACCTGTGTGGTGGACAGACAAAACATAACAGGCAATCCTCTGGCCATCATGTGGATAGGCCCACAGTTGAGAGCTATACAGACAGACTGCGTTCCATGCTAAACTAGTATGTACACACAAACCCTGTAATACTAATGGTATATAATGCATATAACAAGACTACTCACACTGTCTGTAGGCCTGGAACCTTATACAAATATGTAGCTGGCCTGAGTCTGCAAGTCCTCTTGTAAGAGGTATTACTGCCTGCTGTCTATAACACTGCTGGCCACACACAGGAAGGATGTCCTCCATACAGGAAAGGTAAAGGGACCATGCCCACATAATGTAGGAATATATAGTAGTGGGTTGCCATGACAGTGTTAATTGGAAGTACTATACAGCAGGCTGCATGCAGGTAGCAAGTGGTGGATACTGATTGGTGAAGAGGCCATCACCTAATCATGTGCATCACCTACAAAATCCATGCTGAAATCTATTCAAAGCAGCTCAATCCATTTAGTGGAGAGACAGACCGAGATAGAGAGAGAGAGAGAGAGAGAGAGAGAGAGACCCTGGACCTGGCTTCGGGTGATAGGATCCTGTCTGTGTGTGCTCCCAGGGGGGGTGAACACCATCCCCTGAGGTGGTTCCACCTGAAGGTAGTGCAGGACCAGTAGATGAGGAAGTCCCAGGGTGGGTCCCACATGTGATGTGGCCTGATAACATGGCCAGATGAGGTGGTTCTGCTGACAACTGTTCCCCAAACATGCTATTGTGTCACTGTTATAGAACATATGTGGGTAGTAATAGTCCACACATTCCCGGATTATGTATAACAGCATGCATAGATAACCCCATTAACACAAAGCAACAGATGCACAACAGTCACATAGCAAGCAGAACACATGCATATATGGAACCATAGTGGCCTTTACAATGGCATGCAGGTGACATTGTTTCTAACAGGCTGACAATGATAGTGTCCCAACATGGAACATGACTACAAACACATAGCACAAATTGTTGTACAATACGATATATGTCCCAACAGTAGGCCTTCTGTAGACATACCCATTGAGTTGTGTGATCAGATTGCTGTTGCAGATATGGTTGGGAGGAGACAGAGATGTGTATTAACAACTGTGATAGCCTTGCAGTATGAGGTCCTTAGACCTGTTTCCCTCTTTATGTCTTTCAGGCAATATGTTGAGGGAATGTTTGCCAATATACACAGCAGAGGAGAATGATGTCATTATCTCATACCTGGTGCAGCACTACAACATCTTGTTTAGCCATACAGCCAATGATCTGCAAGAGCAGACCGCCCTGTGGAACGATCTTATCCATGAGATAAACAATATCGGCCTGCATAACCGCAGTTATGAGCAAGTCCAACATTGATGCACTGATCTACTCCGGCATGCCTGTTGGCATGCTGCTGCAGTCAGGAGGGACCAGCTTGCAATGGGGGAGTCGCCCCCGACACATGTTGAGGAGCTCCTTGACAGCCTCGGGGCACCTGCCCGCCCGCAAACACAACACCTGGTGTTGAGCATAGTGGAGGTGGGTGCTACCCACACAATGGCAGAGGAGCGTGCAGGTAAGGTCATAGGGCACATCAGTAGACCACTGTTACATATCCATCTGCATCTGTAGAGTTAGATCATGTATATGTGAGATGAAATATATATATAGTCTGTTGCTGCATTGTAGTAATAAACAGATGTGCATAATCTGTAGTATATTGGGCTTGTACTGTTGATGTACTGTAATGCTGCACCCACCCTGTACCAGTGCCACATGTGTGGCTACTAACATCACATCTCTCACACAATTATGTAGGTCCCTCTGGTATGCCTCCAGGGCAGCAGCATGTAACTGGTGAGTATGGTGTTTGTTCAGGTTTGCCAATACACTGGTCATGTTATGGCCATGGTATATGCCATGCACACATTTAACACCCCTACCCATAATACATGCTGTACATGTTGATGTATTGTTGCTGTTAACTGCACTGCATCACAGTGGTCACCATGATGGTGTATCTGAAGGGTATGTCAGACTCCTGCAATATAACTAACATCCTGTCATTGCAAAATGTGTGCACAGAGATGAACATAATGGTGGGACAAATGGCCTACAGTAGGGACATGTCTGAAACATCACCCTTATACAGTGCTACAACAGTGTATATACCACTATTACAATGGCAACTGTTACAGATCTACACTACTGCATATCACAATACTGCAGCCACAAGCCTTATAATCTACAATGTGGTCCTAACATGAGCAATGCATGCATAATACGGAATCCTATGTTAGGACAGCAGATATGGGGAACACAACTTCACAAACACTGGAAGCATATGTGTGCATACACTCCAGATAACATATAGTGGAAGCAGCTGTTGAGGTACTGACAGCATGCATTCTTCATGGGTATGGACCTTCCAGCAATTACAGGTCCCCAATGTCACAGCAATAAATGGTCTGCTGTCCAAGACTTTTGGCCATCAAATGTGCCCACTTACCTGCAACACAGGCAGCAGTGGCTTGCACACATCTTACATGCCAAGGCATGGATCCCATACCCAACAGGTAGTACCCAGGAGTTGGACATGTAGCCATACCTCACCATTGCATATACCATGGCAAACAGTGCAGACAGTCATGTATGTGGCAAGGATGTATGGTACAGGATTAATGTAGAAAATAAACAGATGGCTATCCAATATAGATGATGTCACATGTTGCAAACTGGTCATGCAGGCTGCCTAGTAACATGCCACAACTCTGAGGGAGTTGCAGGAATGTCTAGCAAGTACTAGCTGTGCAGTACCCATCAGCAATTGCCTGGACTCTGCATACGTATAGCCCATGGGTTAGGGTAATCAGATGGGACAGTTGTACCACAGGAAATATTAGCCAGGCCTCTCTACAGGTAGAGTATGCATAACAGAAAAGGTCTCCAAAAGGCATGCATTGCAATCTGTACTGGTTACCAAGACCACATTGGAAACCTACAGACAGTATCAATTAAGATACATGTGCTGCACAACCAACACCTCACCCAACCTCAGGCCCACCATCCCCATTTTTACCTTGCCAGTGCCAGTGTACACTTGTATGTTTGCCATTCATTAGCTGGGTATAGGCTGGTACACATGGTGTTCAGTGTTTGGGACACTGCAAAATGACACATGTGTAGGCCATATTTGTCAAGCATCTGCAAAAAGGCTGAGGGTGGGGAGGGGGGTGTCATTATGACACAACAGTATACTGAAGCAGAGATCCAAAGGATGCTACAAATGGCTGTATCTGCACACAGTCAAGATCTGGAACTGTGGCAGACACAACCCTGACTCCACAGCAATAGTGATGGCATTATGTGACCTCCAAGGGATGTGCACATGAGTTGACCTTGCAATCATGCAGAGTTGGGGGACATTTGTAGGGCAGACTGACCAAATACTGGCAAATGCAGATGGCCCATGCTAGTATACCCCTGCCAGGAACAGTGACTGCTGTAGTACACATAGCAGTAGGTGCAACAAACCATCATGATAAGGGCATGCACACACATGCACCCACAAAGTGTATGCATCTCAGGCAGCATCTGCACAACTAACACATTTGTTTGACATTGCATTTGATTGCACAGGTCATATGTCACATATCAGGTTCATGTAATGTTAACATATGCAGTAATGTGGTCCTATGGCATATCAAGGAAGAGGGTGTCATATCAATAAGGGTGTGTACACTCCCTATAGCCACAGTAAGGTTTGAAGGTTGTCAGTGTAATTGTATTGTATTGGCCATACATGCACCACTGATGAGATCTATAAATCAGACATCAGGCATTCACAAATGACATCTGTCCACATATCATCCCAGGTATGTGTCAGACAAGCACATAGGATCTGTGACCAGCAGAGCAAATATAACTGACACAATAATACACATTCAGCAATGGTGTGCACACCTGTGAGGTATGGTGCACAGAGCATGCCAGGGTGCCAAACAGGTGCACAGCAATACTGTGTACATGGGTGCAATGTGTTCCAGGGGAAGTGGCATCACCTACTAACACAACCCATGCATCACAGAGATGTATAATGTTGCTAGCAGGGATAGACTATAGCTGCATGGCATGCTGAGTTCCATATGTCATGCATGTTGACAGATGGGTAATGGGAGCTCTGTGTGTATATCTTTGTGCAACCTCACATGTAAGTGTGTGTGGGAGGGTGGGGGGTTATTTTGTCTGTAAGTGCAATCTGGTGGAGTGGAGGGGAGGCTGATGTATGTAGGATGTGTGTGTGTGTGTGTGTGTGTGTGTGTGTGTGTGTGTGTGTGTGTGTGTGTGTGCGCGTGTGTGTGTGCGCGTCCATGTATGCACATGTCTGAGTGTGGGGTTGTTCATACCTCTCAACTTACCTTTGAAATCATGCAGTACATGGACATGGATAGATACCCGAGACACCAGGAATACTTTTCTGACATATAATCTCAGGACAGCTGATAGTACAATAAGGTCTGTAGCATGGAACATGCATTGGGAGGGAAACTAGACACCAGGCATACTGTTATAATTGCAGTCAGCAGAAAGGTGAAAGAATACCCATGTATGCAGCATTACAGATGCATTGGGGAATTACTAGACAACACCAGAGAGTGTTTCCAAATATTACTGTAGTCCACATAAAAATTTAATAGAACAACAGATCTTACATCTACTGAACAATAGTTATGTGTGACACTCCAGTGCGTAAAATTATTGAGTGACTGTAGTTGCCCCTAACATATGGGGGCCATTCTCAAGATGTCTGGACAAACCCAGGGTGAACACTGGATGACATCAGGGAGTCTTGGAAAAAACAAATCCAATCAAGTCAAAGAGGTAATGGAGTAACAGGTCATGTTTTGTGATCACTTTTCTAGACAATTAGAAGAATGATACATTAATGATTGGTATTATTGACTGTAGTTATCCAAGACTGATGCAGGATGAGGAACTTAAGAGATTAAACTAGGGACAGTCTGTAAACTCAGGGGCAGGTAAGTATTATGGTGGAATGTCAGTGTGTGTGTGTGTGTGTGTGTGTGTGTGTGTGTGTGTGTGTGTGTGTGTGTGTGTGTGTGTGTGTGTGTGTACTGTTAAGCAATGACATACAGATCTTAAAGTGCATTTCTTGTTTTCCCTTCACAGGTGGTGAGGTGGGCAGGGTACCTCCTGCAGGCAATCTGATGTTGGTGTCCATACAAATACTGAAAATGATGATAGGTGTATTGAGGCACAGACGGGGTTGTCAGAAGCCAAAGCCATGCCATCGTTTGACATCCCGCTGTTATCCACCCCATCTCTGCACACAGTCACAATAACTACACATACCCCATCAACAGTGGCCATAGCAGAGGGACAGTTGGTGGTTGGTGGCATTGAACAGGACAGTGTGGTATCTATGGCGTGTGTGTCTGGACACAGCAGCCATAGCCAGATGTCTGGCAGGATACCACAAAGACAGATATACAGGGATGCTCATTGGAGGGCTGCTGGTCATCGTGCCCCTGGCAGACTTGCCATATCTGGTACTACCAGGGGCATGTTTCAGGCTGTCATGGAGGTGCAGGCATGTATGGAATGGTACACCAGTAGGCTCTGAGGCTGCAGAGGGCTACTCACTTAGCTATTACAGACAACATCCGTGATCTTGCAGGTGCCCTCCATTATTTTACAGAAGTCATGGATAAATGGTGGGGTGAGATGGTGGGACTCCACAACCATGGATTGTCCGTGCTTGAGCATGTAGTGGGAGTGGTGCGGCAGCCATGTGGACGTAGCCCAGCAACACCAACAGCTGGAGGTCGACGTGGATGTACAAGGACACCAAACCGCTCCCGTAGTGGCAGTACCAGCACCAGCACTGCAGGGGGAGCGCTGTCCACACCACACCACAAAGGGCAACATGCACGTGGCCCTGGCCAGTCCCAGGAGGAACCTGGTTCCAGCGGATATATGTCATCATAGGGTAGAGTACCATATTGTGGCTTGTACCTGGATGTGCCCGTGGAACCCCTGGCAGGAACAGTTCTCATATCTGTGGCTGGAGGCTGTGAACTGCACACCCTGCCAGGTATGGTCTGCAACTGTCCAACAAACACCTGTATAGGGCAGCCACATGGCAGAACTGTGTGTATGCATACCCACACACAATACAAACACAGCTAGGACAACCCCATACCTATAGACACCACATCACCATGGCCATATCAATAATTAAACCCCCACACTCACACACATGGTGTCAAACGTATGGCTCAGCCTAGGTCTCTGGCAAACCAACATGCCCTGTGCATATGAGGATACCTATACCACATCCCTGTCATCCATAACATCGATGCAGGGACAGACTAATATAGTTCTGATGCATACAGTGACTGTACTACAGTGTACCAATGTCCTGTTGTGTAACATGGTGTCAACAGTAAAGTTTAATGCTTACATGTCAGGAAGTGTAGCTGTCCAGCCATGATGCATTATAGCTGTTATTAACACTGAGTGATTGTGGTCTCCATAATGTAATCTGTTTGTGTTGTAGGTGTCCATGTGTCAGCAGGAGGATGGTCTGCTGCCATATCCTACAAGGGGTATGGCACTCTGGTGACACCTTGGCCGTGCCTTATCCTGGGTACAGGTGAACACATGTTCACCCATATGAAGACAAAACAGTTGAAAAAGTGCTCAAATACTTGATTTATTCACAGAATACAAGATAAAGCTTTCGGGTAACACCCTTCATCAGTATACTCAATCCATTTTGAACACACTTTAAATACTCAAATTCAGTAAAACACATGACACAGCCATCCAATAAAAGATTACTTTCAATTAAGTATAAAATGCTGTATCAATTATTCAATTACAGTGTTACAATACATAATACATTTAAAATATGACTCACATAAAATATAACGTTCTTAGGAACAAACTAACATTTCTACATATACTTTTTTTCATGTATATGTGCCTTTACATAAACACTGTTATTTATATTGTTTTTGCTTAGCTACTGATATAGGTTTTATACTAACTAAATTATTTAGCCCTGGGTGATACAGCATTTTATACTTATTGAAAGTAATCTTTTATTGGATGGTTGTCTCATGTGTTTTACTGAATTTGAGTATTTAAAGTGTGTTCAAAATGGATCGAGTATACTGATGAAGGGTGTTACCCGAAAGATTTATCTTGTATTCTGTGAATAAATCAAGTATTTGAGTGCTTTTTCAATTGTTTTATCTTCATCTAGGTGAATATTTTAACACGGGGAATTCTCTGCAGTTGGTGTGTATTTCGTAATACAGGTGAACACATGTCACAGGTTTGTATAACAGTTACTGCATGTGCCACATGACTGATAGGTCTGGGGTGGTGTATACAGGTGAATGCATGGTGGCTGGTGTTAGCAGCCCTTATACAGTGGACAATGATAAGTGTACTCAGTGGTACACAGCACATATCTGTGTATAACACACACAGAGGCTTTGGTGTTGATGCAATGCACAGATAATACTGTACACATGGATGTATGTACCTGTGCAAGGAACACATTGTAGCCTATGTAATGCCACCAAGCCAGAATAGGCACAACAACACATTGGGGAATAAGCAGTCTGCAAGTTTAATGTCATTGACAATGGTACTGGCAGGGTATAGATTTCCTTCCCCAATGTAGTGCAATCCTTAACTTGGTAAACATAGGTGTGCTGGTGTGGGTGGCACAGTCCTACCCTTTGGAGGGTGAGAGGTGCTGTAGAACTGCAGATAGTGTGATAGACAACTAGCTAACCTGTTAACATGAACTGTACAATATTACGGCCAGCTAAGTGGGGGGATACACTCAACAGTGACTGCAATGATGGTGGCTGTGTCTACAAGAGCGACACCCAGCTATATATACCAACCCCAGTACTGCTGCACACCTATACAGTTGGGAAGAGGGCATTTACACATCTACGACTAGTTGTGATGGACTGTATCTCCACAGGATGATAACTATGAAATGTTAGCATATGCCAGGCAGTTCTCAGACAGATAACCTCCTGGGACGTGTATATTCTGCAAACAGAAGTAGATTCCTTCACATACACACACGATCTTACTTGGCAACACTGGGACTAGACCCCCTACCTAGGTATGTAGTGCTACTGATGTGTGTGGCTTTAATTGCACACACCAGACAGCTTTTAGGATGAGGTGTGTACCAGGTTACATGTTAGTATAGATCACAACCACGAAAACAGTTGAAAGAAAACAAAAATGCAGTCACCTATTGAGGCAAGCCCTTGCTATACACCAGTTTGTGCAAACACGAAAAAAACTTTTACTGCCAGCACCAATAAAAAACGAACGTAAAAAAATAAAACTTGGTGAACACAAAACCTTAACGCCAAGTTTATTGACAATAAAACAAGCGTTTTCACTGGAGCCACAGCTACAGCTTCATCAGAGATACAAAAAAACCCGCCAAGTCAGGTTTATATTCCCACGTCATTGCGTGCTCCAAATAAAGCCATTAAAGAGCCATACCCATTTAAACAAGGACGTAGAATATGAAACATACAAAACCATTAAAATCAGACCCCTAGACCAACTTCAAACTAATAAAAACATTAATTCCAAATTGTTTAAAGTAATTTTAACACTATACAATAATTGTTTCATGTAGAAAATGAAACCCATCACATTGCATCAATATTTCATGTAAAAAATAATAAAAACCCATCACATAACATATTAGTTAAATGTACATATCGTTGTCGAGTACTTAAAATCAAACCTAATATATTTCAGTTAACATTAGTATCATTCTATACAACTTAGTGTATTAAAACCTTAAAAAGTTAAAGTGTTTGGGTAAACATGATTACACGTATTACTTTTTATTCAAATCTTTATTCAATATACCATATCTTACTAAGTTTTTATTAATACTACCATTCAGTACCATGAAAAGAAATGGCGTGTACCTAATTTTTAGGGTGAACTACTTGTGGAACGCGGTTATTTCTATTACTACCACTGAGTCCCTTAAAAAGTATCAACGACCTTATTTTTATGGCCAACAACTTGTAGTGCCCATAACAAGTTTCAAATGACAGCATTTTATGAAATTGTTAATTAATTTTGACATTTGAAGTATTTACCATGTAATGAAAAGACCTTGATTAATAGTTATCGTTTGTAACTTTTTAGTCTCAATATACAAGCAATATTACAATGCTCGTTTAGGCCAGGATATGAGAAGGCATCTAGCCTCAGTTGCCATTCTAATTCCTTGTTCTCAAGGATTAGTGATGTTGGGCCCCCTCTTCCAGTGTTTAATATTTGATCAATAGCGATGAATTCAAAACTATGCCCCACATTTTTTATAATGTGTTTCGCTAAGGCATTATCATTGTTTTGCTTCCTCATGGCGTAAACGTGTTCGTAAACTCTGTCCCTCAGCCTTCTATCGGATTTCCCTATATAGAAGGCTGGACAACAGTTACACGTTGCCAAATAAATAATGGATCTTGACTCGCAATTTAATTTATGTTTAATTCTAAATTGCCTTCCTCGGATACAAAATACACCGGTTGTTTTCACGAGGTGGCAATAATTACAATGTCCACACTGGAATGATCCTTTCATCTTAGTAATTGTAGAGGATGTACAGTGCCTCTGTAATAAAACTTTCAGATTATTCCCTCTTCTATAGGTCACCCTTGGTTTGTTTCCTAATCTTTCAAGAAGTTGACAGTTATTGGAAATAAAGTACCAGTTCTTATATAAGATAAACTGTATGGTCTTCGAGTCAGTATTAAAGGTAGTGATAAAGCTGCATTCATAATTATTAAGTGTAGGGTTGTGATGGTCAGTTGTGTTCATGACATTGCTATGTGCTGTCATATTCGTCCCTGCACTTAAATCCAACATTGAATTAACTAATGTAGCCGGTACTTGTTTCTCCGGCAAAAGCGGAGGATAAAGTCCCGAGGCCCTTTTGTCATTGACCTCCTGGAATAGCTCCTCAAACAGGTGTATAGGATAATCCCTATTAGTGAACATGAGTTTTAAAGAATCGCATTCTTTTTGAAAAAGAAACTCAGTACTACAAATCCTGGACGCTCGGATCAACTGACCATTAATTATAGCTTTCTTTTGCTTGTATGGGTGACAACTCTTAAAATGGAGTAGTGAATTGCAATAGGTGGGTTTTCTATAAATACTTGAAAAGTATTCACCCTTTGCTACATCCTTACTCAATTTAATATCCAAAAAGTCGATTTCCCTCTCAGAAAATTTTGAGGTAAACCTTAAAAAAGGTGTGGTGTCATTTATAATAGACACCAATTTCACTGCGTCATCATTGTCACCCTCAAACAAAATAAATATATCATCCAAATACCTAGTATAAAATTTTACTTTTGCTTTCCTTAAAGGGTGGTTGAGTATATTAATCTTCTCCCAGTGTGCCATAAACAAATTCGCCACACTGGCCCCACAAGGAGACCCCATTGCCACCCCTTGCTTCTGCAAAAAGTATTTACCGTTGAAGGCAAAGTAGTTGGATGATAAAATTATATCCAATAGCTGGGTGACTACATTAATTTCTTTTTTGGTAGCTTTAAATTCTGTTAACATAAGGGAAATCCATTCAACTGCCTCTAAGTGAGGAATAGATGTGTATAAATCTACTACATCTATAGTTAAAAAATTAACGGCATTATTATATTCCACATCTTTTATCTTTTCCAGGAAGGTCCAAGAGTCCTTGCAGATATAAGGTACTTCTTTCAAATATTTAGAAAGAATGGTCTCTACTAACTGTGCACAAGGGTATGTTAAAGAAAGTCGGCTGTCTAACAGCGCTCGAAAAGGTGGATTCCTTACGTCCTTATGAATCTTAGGGATCCCAAATATTACCGGGGTTTTAGGCATTTTGATGTCTATATAGTTATAGGTGTCTATGTCTATATCCCCGTTCAAAAACCGACATACATCATTCATACCACCGACAACTTGGTTTTTGGTAAACAGGTTGATAATTCAGCGATCAGTAGTTGCTCGAAAACAGTAAGTGAAACTCCTATTAACACTTTATTGAAAGACTTTGACATTAAATTATTAAAATTGAAAAAGCTACAGCTTGAAGTAGCTTACTTTCATCAATGTATCAAAGAAAAAATGATACCCAAGGGCTTGCGATCTAATTTTTGCCCAACTGGCCTGTTCACTAACGATGATTTTCTTAAAGAATTGAGTCAGCTTTTCGACAACCAAGGGCTCCAACTCTTAGAGCTCATCATTAAATTTTATAACATAGAGATAGTTAGGTTGATGGAAGAAGTGAACATGCTTGATGAGAAACTTAAAACAAACCTTGAGTTTGAAAGATATAAATATGATTACTCCAGAATCTTTTCGAGTATTGATGGTGTTATAGAAAAATTTAAGGTTACTAAAAATAAGAAACTTGGTAGAGATAGGCTGAGTTATACTAACAACTCAGCTTACCCTAAGTTGAAAGTGATTTTCCCTGGACAAGATACTGACCACCTAAATGAGAGGGAAGATGACGAAGACCATCTTCCGGCATCTGAAGGAAGTGGGCAGGGCACTGAAGGCCCTAGCTCTAAAAATTTTACAAGTAGGGCAACCGAACGTAAAAATGGAAAGAAGACTTATAACACCAGGAGTAATAACTCTAATAAGGTGAGCAGACAAAACGAGGAGGACAATACTGACCATTTTTTAGGGCAAAGGACAGCCCGACAGTATCAGAAGAAGAACTGGAACAACAAAAACTGAACTCAATGACTGAAACTGATATAAGTGGCGTAGATGACTTAACTATATTGCTTAACCAGAAAGGTGACTTTAAAATATACAGCTTTTCTTCCTTTCAGGTCAATCCTTGTTTAGTGGAATTATTAGCTTATGGCAACACCTTTGTTCCTACTTCTAGTTGTGACCTGGTTAAGACCATTATTGACCTTAAATGTTTTGTAAGGAAGTTAAATTTAAAACTTCTGTTTAATAATCAAGGGATTGTTAATGAGGTAGGACTTAAACTCGCAAGCACATATAACCCACCTTTGCATACTGGTTTATTGCTTTTTGAGAAAGTATGTGAATTGGACTTAAGATATCTAACTTCGAATACTTTCAGAAAGCAAGGTAACTTTAAGAACGCTTCTGAGGAACAACTGTTAGAGTTGGATATGTTAAGTAAGGTGCAGGTAAGGGTCATCAAGCCAGATAAGGGTGGTGGCCTAGCAATTTTTGATAAGTGTAAATATGACAATATTATGGACTCTATACTTGAAGGGCCAGCTTACTCGGCTTCGTCCTTAAATGAAGTAAATACCTCACATGTGAGGAATAGGAGTTACTTCAGGGATCTCTTTTTGAACGGGGATATAGACATAGACACCTATAACTATATAGACATCAAAATGCCTAAAACCCCGGTAATATTTGGGATCCCTAAGATTCATAAGGACGTAAGGAATCCACCTTTTCGAGCGCTGATAGACAGCCGACTTTCTTTAACATACCCTTGTGCACAGTTAGTAGAGACCATTCTTTCTAAATATTTGAAAGAAGTACCTTATATCTGCAAGGACTCTTGGACCTTCCTGGAAAAGATAAAAGATGTGGAATATAATAATGCCGTTAATTTTTTAACTATAGACGTAGTAGATTTATACACATCTATTCCGCACTTAGAGGCAGTTGAATGGATTTCCCTTATGTTAACAGAATTTAAAGCTACAAAAAAAGAGATTAATGTAGTCACCCAGTTATTGGACATAATTTTATCATCCAATTACTTTGCCTTTAACGGTAAATACTTTTTGCAGAAGCAAGGGGTAGCAATGGGGTCCCCTTGTGGGGCCAGTGTGGCAAATATGTTCATGGCACACTGGGAGAAGAACAACATATTTGATCACCCTTTAAGGAAATCAAAAGTAAAATTTGACACCAGGTATTTGGATGATATATTTATCCTGTTTGAGGGTGACAAGGATGATGCAGTGAATTTCGTGTCCATTATAAATGACACAACACCTTTTTTAAGATTTACATCAAAATTTTCTGAGAGGGAAATCGATTTTTTGGATATTAAATTGAGTAAGGATGCAATAAAAGGTGAATACTTTTCAAGTATTTATAGAAAACCTACTTATTGCAACTCTCTACTACACTTTAAAAGTTGTCACCCATACAGGCAAAAGAAAGCTATAATTAAGGGTCAGCTGATCCGAGCGTCCAGGATTTGTAGTACTGAGTTTCTTTTTCAAAAAGAATGTGATTCCTTAAAACTCATGTTTATTAATAGGGACTATCCTGTACAACTGTTTGAGGAACTATCCCAGGAGGTTAATGATAAAAGGGCATTGGGACTTTACCCCCCGCTCTTGCCGGAAAAACAAGTACCGGCTACATTAGTAAATTCAATGTTGGATTTAAGTGCAGGGACGAATATGACAGCACATAGCAATGTCATGAACACAACTGACCATCACAACCCTACACTTAATAATTATGAATGTAGCTTTAGCACTACTTTTAGTACCGATTCGAAGACAATACAGTTTATCTTGTATAAAAATTGGTATTTCATTTCTAACAACTACCAACTCCTTGAAAGATTAGGAAACAAACCAAGGGTGACCTATAGAAGAGGGAACAATCTGAAAGTTTTACTACAGAGGCATTGTATATCCCCTTCAATTACTAAGAGGAAAGGATCATTTAAGTGTGGACATTGTAATTATTGCCACCTCATGAAAACAACAAGTGTATTTTGTATTCGTGGAAGGCAATTTAGAATTAATCAAAAACTAAACTGCGAGTCAAGATCTATTATTTACTTGGCAACGTGTAACTGTTGTCCAGCCTTCTATATAGGGAAATCTGATAGAAGGCTGAGGGACAGAGTTTATGAACACGTTTATGCCATGAGGAAGCAAAACAATGAAAATGCCTTAGTGAAACACATCATAAAAAATGTGGGGCACAGTTTTGAATTTATCGCAATTGACCAAATATTAAACACTGGAAGAGGGGGCCCGACATCACTTATTCTAGAGAACAAGGAATTAGAATGGCAACTGAGGTTAGATGCCTTTTCACATTCTGGCTTAAATGAGCATTGTAATATTGCTTGTATATTGAGACTAAAAAGCTATAAACGATAACTATTAATCAAAGTCTTTTCATTACATGGTAAATACTTCAAATGTCAAAATTAATTAACAATTTCATAAAATGCTGTCATTTGAAACTTGTTATGGGCACTACAAGTTGTTGGCCATAAAAATAAGGTCGTTGATACTTTTTAAGGGACTCAGTGGTAGTAATAGAAATAATCGCGTTCCACAAGTAGTTCACCCTAAAAATTAGGTACATGCCATTTCTTTTCATGGTACTGAATGGTAGTATTAATAAAAACTTAGTAAGATATGGTATATTGAATAAAGATTTGAATAAAAAGTAATACGTGTAATCATGTTTACCCAAATACTTTAACTTTTTAAGGTTTTAATACACTAAGTTGTATAGAATGATACTAATGTTAACTGAAATATATTAGGTTTGATTTTAAGTACTCGACAAAGATATGTACATTTAACTAATATGTTATGTGATGGGTTTTTATTATTTTTTACATGAAACTTTGATGCACTGTGATGGGTTTCATTTTTTACATGAAACAATTATTGTATAGCGTTAAA
Source organism: Protopterus annectens (assembly GCF_019279795.1). Taxonomy (NCBI): domain Eukaryota; kingdom Metazoa; phylum Chordata; order Ceratodontiformes; family Protopteridae; genus Protopterus; species Protopterus annectens. The sequence goes on from NC_056729.1 coordinate 926,447,474, forward strand.
ATTACTTTAAATAATTTGGAATTAATATTTTTATTAGTTTGAAGTTGGTCTAGGGGTCTGATTTTAATGGTTTTGTATGTTTTATATTCTACGTCTTTGTTTAAATGGGTATGGCCCTTTAATGGCTTTATTTGGAGCACGCAATGACGTGGGAATATACACCTGACTTGGCGGGTTTTTTTGTACCTCTGATGAAGCTGTAGCTGTGGCTCCAGTGAAAACGCTTGTTTTATTGTCAATAAACTTGGCGTTAAGGTTTTGTGTTCACCAAGTTTTATTTTACTTTACGTTCGTTTTTTATTGGTGCTGGCAGTAAAAGTTATTTTTGTGTTTGCACAAACTGGTGTATAGCAAGTGCTTGCCTCAATAGGTGACTGCATTCAGGTTACATGTTACATGAAGAACACCCGCAAGCCTGTACAGTATGGTAACGGGGGATATACTGGTTGTTTATGGACAATACATACTGTGACATACCATCATATACACATTGACAAACCCATAACAGTCAGACACACATTTGAGAGACCTGGGCTTATCAGTGCTAATTACCTTGTCAGTGTGTCCATTGTGTTACAGATAAGTTGCACACAGCACATGCATAACTGGGTTGGATAGTGTTCCATTACCTGTATGGTTGATGATGACAGTGGTCCACATACAGTGGAACATGGGACATGTACCAGGGGTACCATGATGTAAAGATAGTATACCCAGCACCCACACCCCACAGTGGATATTGTACGCACCGAAACCCATGATAGCACTCTGACATACCCACCATCACACATTGACCAGGACTGAAATACAACCCCTTGTCCATCCCAAGAGTGCTACTACAGGGATATGCATCTAATGCACATGTCACAGGCATAGTAGGGTGATGCATTGTCGTGCCTCTCCTATGGTCAGCAACATCACTATCCCTAATACTGTGTGGCAATGTGTATTGTAATAGGAGAATGTGGCCTCAGAATGCTGTACCCTACATATATACACACATGCACACATACACACACACTTGCCAGAACTCAGTGGGTATCCCATGCCTATCAATCCATTTGTATAACAGTGTTGTGCTTGTACTGCAAGGCCTAGGTAGCCCTTAGGGAGAGGAGCATAACAAGGTACATGTAATTTCTGGTACAGTAGCAGCCACATCTAACTGTGGCAATGGGGGGTGCGGTGGGTGTGAATGGCCTCAGGGTATTCTCAACTACAGGTCTACAAACATATAGACACTGATATTCTCAGTAATGCACACATACACATTTGTCAGTACTGGGGTGCATCAGTGCAGGTGTTCATAGGTGTGTACCAGGCTATTGTCCATGGAGAGATGGGAAGTGTAGGGGATGTGTGTACAGTAGTACCATGCCACCTGCCATTTGTTATAAAATA